>NW_022106189.1:6551998-6553164 GCF_000313985.2 Echinops telfairi | reverse complement strand
AAGATGAGCGGATTCCGGGAACCCAGGAGGCAAGAGAATTTTGGGAATGATGAGGGCAACAAATGTATAGATGTGTTTTACACAATTGATCTATGTATTGTGATAAATTGTATGAGCCCCAATAAATTGATTAATTAAAAAAAAATAAAATAAATAGAATCATGTTAAAAAAATAAAAAAAGAGAAGTGAACAGTAACACATAAACCCACCCCATTAGGATTTAATGTAGATTTCTCCTTTGAAACCTTAGCTTGAAAGACTACGCAATGACATTGAAAATGGCAAAAGAACAAAACTCAATTAAGAATAGTATCCCCAACAAAACTACTTTTAAGATGAGTTCAAAGTTAGAATATCCCCAGGTAAACAAAATTTAAGAAAATTTATATTTACTAAACATACAGTGTAAAATACCAAATCGAGTTCTGATGGAAAAAGAGCACACTAGAAAGTAACGCAAAGCCCTACATAGAAAGACCTATGTGCCAAGTTTGAGTTTTAAGTATTAGTAGTATTCGTATTAGACTTCGGGGCCAGGGCGTGGCATCCCATCGGACTTGACTGGAGGATACTCCTAAAGGTCAACAAACAGACCTTGAACTATTTACAGGTTTTTCCTTTATTCCTTTTATTTTTCATTTTAATTTATTTATTTAATTTTGGTTATTGGGTTTTTTGTTGTCGTCGTCGTTATGTTTTCTTTCGTCACTTTGTCTTGCTATGTCTTGTTTTTTGTGTGCATATTATTATCTCTGCAGGTCTATCTAGATAAGACAAGCTGGATGAACAGTCTGGAGGAGAAAACAACAGACCGATGGTCCTGGGGGGATATGGGAGAGGGGGAGATGGGGGAAAGGAGGTGGTGTTGCCCAACCCAAGGACAAGGGAATGATAAGTGATCCAAATCGGTGGTGAGGAGGGTGTGAGAGGCCTGGTAGTGATTGATCAAGACAACGTAACCGAGAAAAATTACTGAAACCCAAAGGCTTAGCTTGATAGTGGGACAAGAGGAAAGTAAAAGGAAAAAGAGGAAAGAACCAGGAGGCAAAGGGCATTTATAGAGGTCTAAACACAGGCATTTACATATATAAATATATTTATATATGATGATGGAGAAATAGATCTACGTGCATATATTTATAGGTTTAGTATTAAGGCAGCAGAT
>NW_022106189.1:6364246-6550948 GCF_000313985.2 Echinops telfairi | reverse complement strand
CAAGGGTTCAGGGGGTCTGGGAGGGAGGGGAAAAATGAGGAGCTGATACCAAGGACTTAAGTGGAGAGCAAATGTTTTGAGAATGATGAGGGCAAAAAATGCACAAATGTGCTCCACACAATGGATGTATGTATAGATTGTGATAAGAGTGGTATGAGCCCCCAATACAATGATTTTTTAAAAGATATTTTTCTAGTTAATTCTAATTGTATTGAAGGAAGAAGTCTAGGCTGCACTGAAAACATTGGCAAAAGCACAAAACAAGTCTCCAGGAATACCAGTTAAGATGTTTCAATGAGCAGATGCAACTCTGAAAGCATCACTGATGTATGTTAAGAAATTTGTAAGGCACCTACCACGTTAGGCAATAGGCAGAGATCACATTTTTGCCCATTTATGCCCAAGTTGATCCAACAGACTGTGGAAACTATTTAACAGTATTCTTAATGTTGCACAAGTAAACTCTTGTTGAATATAATCCAAAAATAGATGCAGCAGTACATCAAAAGAGAACTGCCAAAAATAAAGGTGAATTCATAATAGTACCTGAAATGAAGGATAATATTGGTAATGTCAGATTGATCTTTACTAAAAGCAGAGCATACCATAGAAATGTTTACCCGTGTTTCAGTGACTATGAAAGGGCATTATATGGTATCAATTATGAAAATTACTGATTACATTTTAAAGAATGAGAACTCTAAAATGCTTAATTGTGCTCATGTAGAACTTCTACGTAATTCAAACAGCAGTTGTTCAAAGAGTACTTTATATAAAAAGTATATTATTTAGGTTACAATCAGAAAGCTTGTATATCTGTGTGATATCCTTTCACCTGTATGTTGAGCAAAAATTGGAGAAGCTGAAGTGTGTGAAGAACACACCCTCAAGATTTAAAGAAGACTCATTAACATCTAGTGGCTGAGTTGAAATCAAATTGTTGGCCATGAGTTTGGTTTTGGAATATGTAGATAGTACAACGTTGCTTGCTGGAATCTAAGAAGACTTGAAGCACTTACTGGTAAAGATCCAAGACTACACCATTCAGAATGGATTACATCTGAATGTAAAGAAAACATTAATCCTTACAACTGGATCAATAGACATCACAACAAACAAGAAAATATTGAATTGTTGAAGATTTTGGTTTACTTGGATCCACAATCAATACTTAGGGAAACTTGTTGCTTGGTAACATCTAGTTGGTTATGACCACAGTGACTCTGTGCCCTGAAGAACGCAACACTGAATGATCCGTGTCATCACGGCCCTGCTCAATACTCACCCTTAGGAAGGGAACACAGAAAAGTGGTGCTAGAGCAAAATGTAGTGAAGAATTTAGATGGTGCCTGGCTCTCAGATCAACTAGCATCTGAGGTCTTAAAGACTTGTCTCCCAATAAGCAGCCACCTTAGTGAGATGTCAACTCAGAAGCAGACCATCACCAGTCACCGAAGGATGGATGACAGTGGGAACCCAAGAGTCATTGGTGGAACTGAATAGGAAGTAAGCCGGAGAACTCCCCCTATCTGAAATGGAGGCATGGGAGGAAAGCGGTCCTTGAACAGAGTGCTTGGGAGAGATGAATATAGAAGAGCAAAGAAATCTAACTGGAACAGTTAAAACCTAGGCAGTAGATCTGCCCTGTGATACAGACTGGACCTGATCTGGTTTACAAAACTTTCTGCATTTTTGGTTTGTTTGGTTTGATTCTGTTTCGCTCGTTCATATTACGGTGTATCTCAGAGGTGTTATACTATTGGAGGTTATCCTCTTGAAGTGTTATATGTTTGTTTCTGTTTTATGGTATATGAACATAGGGGACTGATGAACCCATAGGGGCAGCAAGTAGAGTAAGGGTTTCTGGGTGCAGAGGGTATAGTTGTGGTGGGTAAAAGGCAGATGATGTCAAGGATTCCATTTAGAAAAGATTGGAAACTGATGACGGTAGCAATTGTACAATTCTACATGACATGACTACACTACAGAATGATATTTTATATGTATTAAATCCCCATTTAAAAAAAAGAAATAAAAAAGCACATTGAGCTGTCCAAATGTGCTACAACAAAATCTTTTTCAAACTGCTCAAAAATAAAGATATGGCTTTGAAGACCAAGATACACCTGTTTCAAGCCATGGAATTTTCAACTGCCTCATGTTCATGGAAAAGTTAAATAGTGACTAAGTAAAACTGAAAAATAATTAATGACTCTGAATTATGGTGTTGGTGAAGAATATTGACTATATCATGGACTTCTGGAAGAACAAACAAATCTGTCCTAGGAGATGTTTGGATGGAAAGACTTCATTTTTTTTCTTTAATTCACATAGCATACAATTTAATGGTTCAATCATATTAAGAAGCGCTGTATAATCATCATGACCAGAATCTTCTTTCTCAAACTCATTGTTGTTACCTCACCGTTACCCCACGCCCCTCTACCATGATCCTAGGTAACTAGTAATCCTGTTATGGTCTTTATAGATTTACCTATCCTGGATTTCATGTATAGAAAATCATACAAAACAAAAACAAGTAATAAACAAAAGGAAATAAATGACAAAACAAAAGATAGGAAAACCTCAATGAAAAAGAAAACAGAAAACACCAAAATTGAAGCAACTTTAAGGTGACTCAAATGTCATTGTGGGCAGGTGCCATTGAGTTCGTTCCAACCTGTAGTGACCCTGTGCCCAAGAGAACAGCATGCTGCCAGGTGGTACACCACTATCACAATTATTTCTCTACCTGAGCCCATTGTTGGAGCGATGGTGTCAGTCCATTTCATTGAGGGCTGGAAAGGCTTCATCTCATGTATTTATATATGATATCTTGAGGGATCAGCCCCTATATGACATCATGTTTCATAAAGTCGGTGAAGAACAAGATGACAGTTACCAAGATGGACTGAAACAATGGTGAAACAATGAGTTCAAATATAGCAATGATGTTGAGGATGGTTCAAGACCAAGGAATTGACGTACTTGCTGATGAAGATGAGGGATAGGAACTTTTAGTATAGATTACTATCCAATATAAAGACCAAAATCTTACAACTGGACCAAGAGGTAACATCATGATCAATGGAGAAAAGATTGACATTGTCAGAGATTTTTGTCTTGCTTGTATCCACAATCAATGCTCATGGAAACAACCATCCAGAGATCAAAAGATGCATGTGGTTATTGTTCTTGTTAGGTGCCATTGCGTCCTTCCAACCCATAGTGCACAACAAAATAAAGCACTGTTGGATTCTGCACAGTCCTCACAATTGTTCCTATGCTTGAGTCCATTGCTTCAGCCATGGCGTCAATCCATCTCCTTGAGGACCTTCTTATTTTTCACTGCCCCTCTACATTACCAAATGTGTCAGTCTGGGTTGACTAGAGAAACAAATTCATAGAGATACTCATATGTGTGTTAAAAAAGAGGTTTATATACAAGAGCAATTGAATATTGAGAAAACATCCCAGCCCAGTCTAGATCAAGTCCATAAGTCCGATATTAGCCCATATGTCTGATATCAATCTATAAAGTCCTCTTTGGATTCATAAAACACATGCAATGATGCCAAATGCAGAAAGATCACAGGCCAGTAGGTGGGAAGTCTTGTGGATCCAGTGGTGTTGTAAGCATTTTAGCGCTGGCAGGGGCTCCACATGGAATATCTCCCAGGGAGTCAACTTGTGTCCTGTCTCCAGTGAGCTATTTATCTCCTTAGTGCCTCTAAATGAGGTCATCAAGCTGCAACCTGATTGACAGGCTAAACTCCACCCCTTCACTCTTAATGACATTTGTCTTAATGAGAAAAGTCAAATTGGCCACAGATTATGTAACTACCACACCAAACATGATGACCTCCAGGAACTGATCTCTCCTGACATTTAAGTATGTAAGATGAAGTCCTGCCATTCTTTCCCCTAAGGGCCACTCTGTCCATGCTTCTTTAAAGACAGATTTGTTTGTCCTGTTAGCAGTCCATGGTACTTTCAATATTCTTCTCCAGAACCACAATTCAAATGCATAGATTTTTCTCAGTCTGTCTTATTCAATGTCTAACCTTCATATGCATGTGATGCAATGGAGAATACCGTGGAATGGGTCAGGTGCAATTTAATCCTCAAAGTAACATCCTTGCTCTTCAATAGTCTAAAGAGGTCTTGTGCAGCAGATGTACCTAATGCAACTCATCTTTGAGGATTTGGTCTTCTTTAAATTGAGTTGTAATCCTTGCTGAAGGCTACAGGCCTTTATTTTCATTAGCAAGTATCTCAAGTCCTCCTCAGTATCACCAAACAAGGTTCTGGCATCTACATATTTCGGGATGTTAACAAATCTCCCTCCAATCCTGATGCCACATGCTTTATATAAGCGAGTGTCTCTGATAATTTGCTTAGCATACAGATTGAATGAATATGGTGCAAGGTTACAACCCTGTCATGCATCTTTACTGATTTTAAATCGTGCAGTATTCCCTTGTTTCATTTGCACAACTGGCTCTTGATTCATGTAGATCATGTAGATATTTCACATGAGCACAATGAAGTGTTCTGGAAGTCCCATTCTTCTCAAGGTTACCCATAGTTTGTTATAATCCACACTGTCAAATGCTTTTACATAATCAGTAAAATAAAAGTAAACATTTTTCTGGTATTCTCTACTTTTAGCCAAGATCCATCTGACATCAGTGTGATATTCCTTCCTTGTTCCACGTCCTCTTCTGAATCCAGCCTGACCCTCTGCCAGTACCCTGTCATGTACTACTGTAACTGCTGTTGAATCATCTTCAGCAAAATTTCACTCAAATGTGATATCAAATATATTGTTCTATAATTTGAGCATTCTGTGGGAATTGGCACAAATATGGAAATCTTCCAGTTATTTGGTTAAGTAGCTGTCTTTCAAATTTCCTGATATTGACAAGTGAGTGCTTTATCAGCTTCTTGAAACATTTCCATTGGTATTACATCAATTCCTGCAGTCTTGTTTTTTAGCTAATGCTTTCAGTGCAGCTTGAACTTCTTCCTTCAGCACTATTGGTTCTTTCTCATAGTCTATCCTTTGAAACGGTGGTATGTTGACTGGTTCTTTCCAACTTCTTTTGATTCTTCTTGCATCATTCAATATTCTACCATAGAAGCTTTCAAGATTAAAATTCAAGGCTGAAATTTTTTCTTGAGTGCTTTCAGTTTGTTGAGTATGTTCTTCCCTTTTGGTTTTCTAATTTTAGGTCTTTTCACATTCCATTATATTTAACTTTTGTCTTCCCAAGCTTCCCCCTTGGAATTTTCTATTCAACTCCTTGACAGCATTGAGCTTCATGATTTATTTTGCAATGTTCTTTTTGACAATGAGTATAACATCATTCCTTCGGATTGTGCTAATCCATGCATAGTAAATCATTGATTTTCTGAATAAAAATGGCCAATACCAGTCCATTTCAGCTCCCTAATGCCTAGGATATTGATCTTTATGATTTCATTTTTGATGACTTCCATTTTTCCTAGATTCATACTTTGCATGTTCCAAGTTCTAATTATTAGCAGATTTTGCTGCTCTTTTGCCTTACCTTGAGTCTCACCTCATCAACAAATGAATATCCTGAAGGGAAACCCTTAGGCTTTCCCTGACCACGATCTAAAGCAACTCCTCCTCTGTCAAATTTTGAGTGCCCGCCCACCAGAGGGGCCCATCTCCCAGCACTATTTCTGACAATACTTCCTTGCATTATGCCTTCAGTATCTGGCAATGCTTCAAAGCTATGCATCAGGTTTTAAGCAGCCCTTTCCTCTGAAGTGGAGAGTTGAGACCTTCTTTATCATCTGTTCTTAGTCAGGAAGCTCCACTGAAACCTGTTCATTTTGGGCGACGTTACTGGGAATTGAAATACCAGTGACACACAAGCAACCACAGTATCACAAACTGACCGACAAGTGGTGATGCACAACATTGGGCAAATTTGCTGCACAGAATCTCTTTAGACTTTTGAAAAGCAGGGAGTTTACTTTGAAGACTAAATTGTGCCTGGCCCAAGCCATAGTATTTTCAATTACCTTCTATGCATGTGAAAAGCTAGACATTGAGCAAGGTAAACTGAAGGAGAATCTATGCATTTGAATTACGGTGCTGGCGAAGAATATTGAAAGTACCATGAACTGCCAAAAGAACAGGTAAATCTGCCTTGGAAGAAGTACAGTCAGAATGTGCACTAGAGGTAAGTGTACTAAGACTTAGTCGTAAGTACATTGGAAATGTTGTCAGCAAAGACCAGTCCTTGAAGAAGGTCATCATGCTTGGTTGAGAAGCATTGAAAAAAAGGAAAGTTCTGGACAACATAGATGTATACAGTGGCTGCAAGAATGTCCTCAAAAGTAAGAACAATTGTGATTATGATGCAGGACTGGCAATGTTTTGTTCTGTGGTTCATAGGGTTACTCTGAGTTGTAACCAACTCAAACAACAACATCCACACGCTAAGGAGTATCCGAGATATAATTCTTCCAAGATAGATTTGTTTGTTCTTTTGACAGTCCCGGTGCTTTCAATATTTTTCACCAGCACCATAATTCAAATGCATTGATTCTTCTTCAGTCTTTCTTGTACCATGTCCAACTCGCATGTACATATAAGGCAACTGAAATTATCATGGCTTCAGTCAGGTTCACCCTAGTCCTGAAAATAAGATCCTTGTTTTGCAATACCTTAAACTGTTCTTATGCAGCAGATTAACCCAAAGCAATGGGAGTTGCTTACATACAACAAAAAACTTCTAAGGATTTGGCTTCATGGTTAGAAGGTTCAGGGTCATGGTTTCAGAAGATACACTAGTTAATTGGCCTAATAACATGTATAAAGCTTCCATTATAATTTCTAATTTGTTGCATAGAGCTAAGGGTCCTAAAAACTTGCAGTGGCCATCCAAGGTGCAACAATTAGCTTCTATTTGCTTGAAACAACAAAGGAAAAAGAGATGTCAGGGTGGAAGGAAAAGGTGGGTTGATGTGGTTTATTGCCTCCATGAACAACTGCATCCTTTTCTATGAGACCAGAAGAACTGGATAACTGGATGGTGTCTTTTGGTCAAAGATTCTTTAGAAGAACACTTTTTGAGTCAGCATTGACTTGGTGGCAGTGGAAGTGGTACCCCGGAGGGGATAATTGATAATATTCTACAATATAAAAGAAAAATGATGTCTCTAAGATGGACAAGAGCAATCTGTAAAACCAGCGCTATATGAATGGATTTGGGGCTCACATTAATCTAAAACAATTAGTTCTATGACATAGCCTTGCTTTATGCTTGATGTCATAAAGAGATCACCGAATATATGGGTGCTTTAGCAAAGTGTTGTGAAGAAACTAGATGGTGCCCCATCTATCAGAAAGAACAGCATCTGGGACCTTAAGGGCTTGTTTTCAAACAAGCAGCTATCTAAGTGAGGTGACAACTAATCCACAAAGAAGTACAAAGCTTCTGTGATCCAAGGATTGTAAATAATATAGTCCAAATCTAAAGGAAGCAATGGTATCAGAGCTTAACTTGTGAAAATATGCTTTGCCAAAAGTTATGGATGACAGTAGAAGCCCAACATCCATTTGCAGGGTTCACACAGGGATTAAGCCTCCAGTGAATGCCTCCCACAATAGTTGAGAGATGGGATAAGCTCTGTTAAAATACATGAAGTTTTGCAAAGTCGATTATGACAGACACAGTTAGGTCAAAAGATAATGTCTTATCATATGATCTCCCCTTTAACCCATTTTAAAGATGTTTCAGATTTTTTGTTTGTTTTGTAAAATGAAATGGAAATATATGTGGACTAAGCCTCTGGTGAATCCTCTGACTATGGTCTAGGGATGTGAATGGTGTTGTTAATATGCAGAATGCATTGCAAAGTGGATTGTTGCAGATGCAGGTAGGTTAAAATTAAGAATCTTATCATTTGAGCTCCCTTATGATCTATTTAAATTTATTCAATTTTTAATGTTTTCTACTTTATTTTTTATTGATATTTTTATCTGTTTTACTTTGTTATTCTTGTCAGTTTTTCTAGTTTTTGTTCTTAAATGATTTTTTGTATATGAAATCCAGGATAGGTAAATCTACAGATAAAATAACTCAATTAATGGGTACTTGGGGTATGGCAGAAAAGTTGGAGGGAAAGTGTGGCTAATACCAATAAGTACAAAAATGAAGAAAAAGTTATAAAACAGATTATAGTGATTATTGTACAACTCTTCCTAATATTATTGAACTATATGTTATATGAGTTATATGACAAAAAATTTTTTTAAATACTGTTTAAAATAATAAAAGGATAGAAGAGAAACTCAAATCCTCACATGAGCCACACTTATTGCAGCCAAGAAGTTTGGTTTATACCTAATACTATTTCCCTAAGATGAACTTTTAACCATAAACCAAAAATATCCTGCAAGGAGATGAGCTCCACAACTTTGGAAACTCCAGGAAGCAATTCTAGTCTTTTCTATAGCACTGCTATGAATCAGAATCAACTCAATAGAAGGAAGTGAATTTTACAGATCAAAGTTTATTAATGTTGTCAGGGGTGAGAGGTAGATAGGGTTTAAGGAGACATAGTATTAAAGTTAAGATGAGATCCTATTAAGCGTGATTGAAAATTTTGAGGATGATTAATGGTGGTAATAAAAAAACATGATGGGCATGAATATCACTGAACTCTATCTGTTAAAATGGTTGAAATGGCAAATGTTTTGGTTTTTTTTTTACAAATGAGGGTAAGTAAAAAAAATAAAGACTAAAATTCTTTGAGAGTTTTAGTCTTTTAAAAATGTGTTTAAACATGTCTCTATGAACAGTGGATGGCTGTAGACAAGTTTTGTCAGTAATATACTTGTCTGAGTCCCATTGTGATGTCTTCAAAAATGATCCTATCAAAATAATGGCTTCTACAAGGATCTACCGGGTCAGTGAAATTCAAGGCAGAGAGGTTAGCTCAGAAGATTTTGGTTACTATTTTGGGGGGTTCCAAAGGGATAATAATAATACATTTTTGAAGGACATGGGATGATCACAGGGCCTTATAATGAATACAGTTCATTTTTCTACTCAATCTTCAGTGATCCACACTATGAAGTAAGCACTATGACCTTTTTGATAGGTAGGGTTATTGTGCCAACCTGGCCGATGAACACATGTGGGATTACTTGAAGGGCAGAGAGATAAATGGCTCAGAGAGCCTCTCCTGTCTTGTCTTTTACTCTTTGATGATCAGATCAGTACGTAGCTGCCTTAGCTTGTTCTCTGTCTCAATTTTCAAGCTACACTACCTGTGGGACACCTAACCCATGGACTGTGTCGCTGTAAGTTGAGGTTCCTTCAAAACCTGCTTTGCCACTTTACTGGAGTATAAATCTCTTGAGCTGGGGACTGTCAGACCCTGTTATCTGGCTCACTGTTGGTGACATGCCTTGCTGTTTGCTGCCTGTGGCCAGATAGCCTGAATTGTTTTACAGAGGAATACCTGGCAGCCCTCAAGACTTGAAGGACTGCCAGTGTATTAGCTGTCTCGTGGAAATGAGTGGCACTGAACCATTTCTACTGCTCTGTAGATTAATTAACTGTTTATTTCTTATGTTATATATCTATTTATCTACATAAATATATAGAGAGTCATTAGTGTCCTGGTTTTGTTTCTCTAGAGAACCCTGTCTAACATATTTGGTACCAGGAGTGGTTCTAGAGGAATAAAATAATAAATATGGGCCTCTTAAATTGGCTCTCCAGCCTGACTAGGCTTAACAGCATTGATAATGCTATTTCTACACCTAAAGGCATGGATAATAAGTCTGCTAATCTTAATAATCCGTGGTGTGAAATAGCAAAACTAATATCTACAGTATCACCACCAATAGATAAAGTGCTGGTTAAAGGAGAGGCTCTGGGTAATCATATGCTTGATATTTTCCAGGAGTTTTGTCAGGATGACAAGTACAGGGAAGCTGGTTGGTGGTCCTCCTTACAATGGAAAGTGTGGTTAAGGAGAGGGATGGTCTTAGAACCTCAGAAGCACGCCTCAGGTGCAGACTAAGGGATTTGAAAGCTTCTGCCTTTGCTACAAAGGAGAGCCTTCTCTTCTCTAGTAACAGAGCTGACATTGCTGAGAACCAGGTCCAGAGTCTCATCATGCGAGTGACCAAGTTACAATGTCAGCTGAATTGCAGATCTAGAGCAGTGTGTGATACTAAAATGAGGGCATTGATAGGAAAAAGTTGGCACCCTGAAACACTGGTTGGGAACATATGGGCTGATGATCCAGAAGAGGAGGATAATGAGCCCCTAGAAATGATTAAGCCGCCCCAGTCAATAGATCCACCCCTCCCAGCTGAAGGTATTAATCCACTATCAATAAAACAACCCACACCTGAGCAGATTAACCAACCTATTCAAGCTAAAATGCCAGGTGGGGCTGCACCTGTAGCATTGCCTGAGGGAGATGCCTTACAAGATATTGCTGAGAGCATCCGGGAAACACCCTCACCACCCATTATCTCCTCTAGGCCTGTAACTAAAATTAAGGCTCAGAAAGCTCCTAAGGGTGAGGTTGAGATGATTACCCAAGAAGTGCCCTAAACTCACAAAGATCTATCTATACTCACAAAGTTTTCTAATACATACAAGCAGAAGCCTGTGGAATTTCTCTGGGGATGGTTAGACTAAACTGAGTTTCTGGATATGGGACCCGTAAGCACAGATTCTTTTTTCAATGTCTCTGTGAGAGAGGCTAAGAGAGGATCTAATTCCTTATTTGGTTAGTTCACTGAACATGGACTACCAGATAGCCTAGATTAGACCAACTTGAAGTACCTGACCTACCTTGGTACACTCTAGAGGAAGGCATCCAAAAGCTTAGGGAAATTGGTATGTTGGAATGGATCTATCAGGATATTCCCATAGACCCAAAAAGGGGGTGTCCTGAGGACATATCCTTCACCACAACCATAAGGAGCAAGTTTGTGAAGTGTGCCCCAGCATCTCTTAAGATTACTGTAATTGCTATTTTATGTGCACCAGGATTAACAGTGGGAACTGCCCTAAGTGAACTCTGACATTTGCCCACAATGGGGCTGATTGGGGCCGTGGAGGTAGAGGGCAGGTGTCTGCACTGAATCTACAAAGACAGGGAGGACAAGGTTATAACAGAAAGAAAGATTTCTGTAGTAATCAAATCAACCTGTCTCGTGTGGACTTATGACATTGGCTACTTAGCCACGGTGTCCCTAGAAGTGAAATACATGGGAAACCTGCTAAATATTTATGTGATCTATACAGGCAGAAGAATGCTAGATCAGGTGAACAGCAGGATAGACAGTCACAATCACTCAATCAATTCCCAGACCTGAGTCAGTTTACAGACCCACAACACCTTGAATGAGGGGGACGCCGGGTCCGTTTGAAGAAGGACCCTGCTACATCACCAAAGGTTTATACTGTTAGTCTGTCTTCTAGCCTTCCCCAAAGGGACCTGTGGTCTTTCACGAGAGTAACTGTTCATTGGGGGAAAGGAAATAATCAAACTTTTCGGGGATTACTGGACACTGGCTCTGACCTGACACTAATTCCAGGAGACCCAGAGTGTTTCAAAAGGCCTGCCAGTCAGAGTGGGGGCTTATGGAAATCAAGTTATCAATGGAGTTTTAGCTCAGGTATGCCTCACTGTGGGTCAGGTGGGCCCCCAAACCCATCCAGTGGTTATTTCCCCAGTTCCAGAATGCACCATTGGAATAAACATACTTAGTAACTGGCAGAACCCCCATATTGGATCCCTGAAATGTGGAATAAGGGCTATCATGGTAGGAAAGGCCAAGTGGACACCATTAGAACTGCCATTGCCTAGGAAAATAGTAAACCAAAAGCAGTACTGCATTCCTGGAGGGATTGCAGAGATCAGTGCCACCATCAAAGACTTGAAAGAAGCAGGGGTGGTGATAGCCTTAGATACTATCAGGCCACACCAGAAGGCTTCAATGTGGAAGCCAGACTGAACTGGGTCCTGTATCTCAAAACTACCTATACCTTGGGTTTAGGAATGAAATAATCTGATGAGAGAAGAAGCAATGGATGATCACCCCAAGACTGTGGAAATGGTTATAGACATAGATAGAGGATATGTTAAGAAATAATACCTTCAATCTGTATATCTTTTAAATAAAGGGTATAATTTTATTGCAATACTTTTTGACAGACACATATGAGGTGGCTTTAAAAAGTTCACAGAAATTGTACTAACACATAGTGGAATTTTTCCAGAAACTTTTGAAGTCCCCTGATATTAAGCAGCATAAAAATAAAATTAAGAAAGACCTAATATAAAATTCCTGTTGAACAAGCCTGTAAACAAAGTCAATATGTCATGTTCTTGGGTCATGATTCATGTTGCATCGTGATTTATTGAACATTAAACCTTTTATTTTAAAGATATTCTGTAACCCTTAATTGCATCCCCAGCAGAAAAACGGACTCAGTTTTCCTGCACAGCAGTTTACCAAAACTGGACCGGCTCGACTGCAATCATGTCAGTTCCAAGCTATCTCGACCTTAGACTGGTTTGTCAAGGCTGTCAATTTTTAGAGGATTGGATAGCCTCCTCTTTTTCCCATGGAGCAACTATGGATTTGAACGAAGGACCTTGTAATTAGCAGTTCAGTGTGCTTACCTGTGCTTACCCAACAATGCCATCAGGGTTCCCTAAAGCGGGTCTTCCTATAAAAACATTGCACTGTGAAAATTCCACATTTTGTGGAATTAAACAAATAACTCTGTACAATCTGTGTTTAGACATTCAATACTTACACAGCCATTCTGCACCATCCAACTCATCATCCTTGCCCACTTACTTTCTTCCTTTGTGATTCAATGATCAACCCTGATTATTTTGTATAATCCAAATGTATCTCATAGCACACTTATTATACACCACACGATTTCATACTGACTCTATGATAATTGCCTTTCACTTTTTGCACACCTAATATTTTCTCATCAATTTATATACCATGTACATCCTCTATGTTACAGCTAACATTCCCTCATTCCACCCAAGTCCAGTGCTTTTCAACATACTCGTGTATTTCATATATCACGTAATTTGATCACTTAATCATATTAAGAAGATTTGTGCACTCAACACCCCAATCAATTTTAGAATATTTTCTTCTCCTACTCCTTGCCATTAACACCCCATTTCCCTACAGCCTTTTCTGTCATGCCGCTATTCAGTGACTGTCTCTATGGATTTACCTATCTTGGATTTCATATGCAGAAAATGATATGAAACAAAACACAATCACACAAAACCACCCACAGCAAACAAACAGGCCTGAACAGCAATGACTTCACAAAACATAGGGAAATTTCCATCAAAAAGAAAGCAGAAAATATTAAAAACGGAAACAACTTTGAGATGGGTCCAAAGGGATATAAAATAATAGGGAATTACATTTTAACCTAACTACATCGTTCATAATTGACTTTACAATGATTTCTGTAAGATAGAAAGACAGTTAACATCCCTCCATATAGTCAAAGGGGATCACTGGAGACTTAATCCACGTGGGGACCCTGCAAATGGATTTTAGGTTTCCACTATCATCCATATCTTTTTGAAAACCACAGGTTTACAATGTATGGTCTGATACTATTACCTCATTAATATTTGTGTTTTATTATTTACAATCCTTTGATCACACAGGCTGGTGTGCTTCTTCCATGTGGACCTAGCTGATTCCTCACTTACTGGCTGATTATTTTAAGACAAGCCATAAAGACCTCAGACGCTGTTCTTTTGGATAGCTGGGCACCATCCATTCTTGTTTTTTCCCACACTTTGCTATAGCACCCATACCTTTAGTGATCTTTTCATGAGCGGGAACAGGGATATGTTGTAAGAATTCGTTTTTCTTAGTTTGGTGTTACAAGTGTTGGCCCCAAATCCATCAGATATATATGACTCTGATTAATTTTAGAGACATAATTATGATTTTATGATAGAGAACATTATAAATCATTAGGTCATTAATTTAGCCAATGGTATAGAATTTAAAACACTGTTAAGAAAAGGAAACTTATATAAGTATCAGCTGGCTCAGACTACAATACACGAATGGTTTACTTATACATACATGAATGGTTGACTCTTAAGTGACTGAACAATATTTACACAAACAATGGGGGCTGAGGGTTGAGAAAAACTTCAATAACTCATTCACAGCAGCAGAACCATGCCCACAAGATTAATACGTGTCATTAAAAAGCAAAGAGGGCATTACTGTAGTAAATATATGGTAGTCCCAGGCCATCATTCATTGGGCACCCTCGGAGCACGGGATCTGAACCAAAGTCCAGCAATTCTATAACCTTGGGATGGCGGTCATCTGCTCCTTCCGCCCTAGGCCCAAGGGAGTATGTAAGTTCTATAAATCTGCTATAGGTGAGTTTGAGGTAAAGCCCAATTCACTTGGTGGGATTTCTATATCGAATCTTTCTGGTGTGACCTATGAAAATGTTATGTGGCTCAAAAGGACAGAGTCTAAAGTCCCAGAACTCTATAGCACACAGGCTGGGTCACCAATGGCTGCATAGAAACTAGGTCCAAACTGTCCAATTAGAAATCCAGTACCAAATATGTTTTACTGTTAGGTTCTATACATAAGTATTGTTCATCATTTTTCTCTTATGGGAGGTTGCTCCTCTAGGTTTACCCACCAATAGAAATGCAATCACCTCAGGTATGCATGCCTACCTCCTTACATCTTGACTTGAATTTCCTGTAAGGTTTGCTTATCATTCTTGTTGGAGTGTCTGTTGACTTGAGGGGACCTTAGCACAAAAATGTATGGCATCCACTGAATGGCCTCCCTCTCTCCCCATCTTGAAAAACTGATCCAAGCTGAAGTATGGTGTCCTCTGTCAAAGTGGTTTCTAAGATCTTTAAAATGCACATATATGATTCGTTGGCACTAGGTATGTGCTTTATCTCGTTGGTTGGGAGACCAGCTTAGACTGCATGATGTGAAAGCAGAAGCCTGCCTTTATGTGTGTTTATATTTTAAGTCCTATGACCACATTATGTCCCACACTTTAGATTTGACTTAATTTTTGAATAGTGTTGTCATGTATGTTAATTTCAAGTTGTTGTTGAGTCTCCGTCCAAAGATATTCCTTTAATAGTTCTTGTAAAGTTGACCTGGATTTCTTACGAATTCCTTTAATTTCTGTTTACTTGGAAATGTTATTTCATTATTGAATTTGAAAGTCAATTTTACAGGATAAACGACTGTTGGTTGTGTATTGGTTTTATGATGTCATTCATTGCATTCTTGCCTGCGTTGTTTCTCTTCAGAAATCAGAGCTGTGTCTGACTCCTCTTTGTAAATAACCTTTCATTGTTTTCTCAAGCTACTTTCAGGGTTCACTTATTTTCTTTGACTTTGGAAAATGCTGCTTTAGGGGAATCTATCCTTTTTGAAATTTTTCAGTGTCTTGAATGCACATCTAACTTTTCTTGATGCTAGAGAAATTTTCTTTTGGCAATGGTTTGACAATATTCTCCATGATTTTTGTTGTTTCTTCCCTCCCTGGAGTTCTGACCACATGTAAGCTTATCATTCCTCTTGATAATGCCCCCACATGATGATTAGATATTTTTCAGATTTTTAAAAAAATTACGTACTTTAATTAGGGGCTCTTACATTTCTTATCATAATCCACACAATCATCCATTGTGTCCAGCACATTTGTGCACATGCTGCCATCATCATTTTCAAAGCATTTTCTTTCTACTTGGACCCTTGATATCAGCTTCTCATTTTCCTCCTCCTTCCCCTGCCCTCCCTCATGAACCTTTGAGAAGTTATAGATTATTATCTTCATATCTTACATCATCTTCTTTCACCCTTCACACACTTTTATGTTGTTTGTCCCCCTGGGAGGGGGTTATATGTTAATCTTTGTGATCAATCCCCCCGCCCCCAACCTTCCCCTTATCCTCCTCATATCTCTATTCTCATTGTTGACCCTGAGATGTTTATCTCTCCAGGATTCCCTGTGTTTCGGGCTCTTATCTGTAGCAGTGTGCATGTTCGGGTCGAATCTGATTTGTAAGGGATAATTGAGGTCATGATAGTGGGGGGAAGGAAGCATTAAGGAACTAGAGGAAAGTTGTTCCTTAACTTTCGGTGCTATACTGAACCCTGACTGGCTTATCTCTTGCTTGTGACCTTCTGTGAGGGGATGTCCAATTGTCTACAGATGGGCTTTAGAGTCTTCACTCCACAAACACCACCACCCCCTCAATTCACATTGGGTATGATTTTGTTCTGGGTCTTAGATGCCTGATACCTTTTTCTTGAGCAGAATAATGTTGAGCAATTTATTGTTAAACTCACTAATTCAGCCTTGTATTAATTTATATCTATTCCTTTGCTTTTCAATCTATTATAAATATCTGAAATCTTGTTTATTTTGTTGATTTCTCTTTGGTATTTTTGTATGCTTTCTCATTTTTCATTTATTTTTTCAGTTTGTTCTTGTACTTTTTTCCTGGGTTCTCTTAAAAAGAATTTTTTTTGAGGGTGGTTCTTAGCTTTGATTCATTTTTCTCTCAGTTTATTGAATGTATCTGTATACTATTCTTTTGATTCCTTGTTAGGTAGATCCAAAGTTATTTCTTTCTGAGAAACGTTTTCTGGATCTGCATATTGGTCACTTGCTTGAGCCACTCTCTTTTTTCTTCAAACAGAAATTTTATACTCTGAGATATAGTCAGGGCTCTGTGCTTTTTAAAAATTGATAATTTCATGTTGAGATTTTAGCCACTCATTGCCCCTCTACTGTTGGGTGTAATAGAGAATGTGTATGTGTGAAACATTCTGTTTTCTGTTTGTGTACCAGAGATGAGGGTGGTTTGGTTACAGTTTTCATCCATAAAAGATCAGATGGTCATGATGAGTGGGTAATAGGTATGGTTGTGGGAGATAAAGATGTTGGATGAGGTGGCTATGACTATTGATCTAGAAGTGATTTTTACGAGCTCAGACAGGGGCTGAAGTCAGATTGTTTATTTCGGGAAAGATTCTTTCTTAAAAAGCGCAGCTGAGGTCAGGTTGTGTGATAGGTAGGTTTGTTGTGCCAACATGGCCAATGAACACATGTGAGAATAGTTGAAGGGCGGAGAGATAAATGGCTTGGCAAGCCTCGCCTCTCTCTCTTTTTCTCTTTGATCATCGGACGAGTGTGTGTTCTGTGCCTCCATTTGCAAGCTACACTATCTGTGGGACGCCTACCCCTGGACTGTGTCGCTGTAACTTGAGGTTCTTTCAAGACCTGCTTCCCCACGCTACTAGAAGGTACAACTCTTGAGCTGAGGATGGTTGGACCCTGTCAACTGACTGACTGATGGTGACCTGCTTGCTGTTTGCTGCCTGTGGCCGGATAGCCTGAATTGGCCCTCAAGACTTGAAGGACTGCCAGTGTACTAGCTGTCTCATGGAAGTGAGTCGCACTGAGCCATTTGTACTGCTTTATAGATTAGTTAACTGTTTATTTCTTATGTTATCTATCTATCTATATAAATATATACAAAATTATTAGTGTCCTGATTTTGTTTCTCTAGAGAACCCTGTCTGACACAGGGTGTCTGGTGTGGAAGGAATTCTTGTTTCTCCAGGGACCTCTTGTTTATCAGGGACCTGGCATTGCATGTTCTACTGATCTGATGAGGGGGGATACACACGCTTCCATTCCAGTGTCCAATCCATAACATTTCAAATCCAAACTCAGGCAGATCGGGGACTGTGTAAAGGTGGGAGTGTTCTTGGTTATTAAGTGGGTGAAGAAGGGGGGTTGGCCATGCTTCTGGTAAGGAAGGAGTGGTTATCATGGTAGATGTGTTAGTCCAGGTAGGGTAGAGAAACAAATCCAGAGACCCTCATATGTGTGTAAAAGAAAACTTTATATCAAAGAACAATTGTACATTAATAAAACACTCCAGCCCAGTCAAGGTTAAGCCCATAAATCCAATATTATCCCATATGTCCATTGTCAGTCTATAAATTCTTCTTCAGACTCATGCAGCACATGTGATGGTGCTGAATGCAGGAAGAAAGATCACAGGCCAGTGGATGGAAAGTCTTGTGGATCTAGTATCCGTGGAAGCATCTCTGCACTGGCGTGGGTCTCCATGTGGCTCCTCCAGCCTTAGCACATCTGCTTGAAAGCAGGTAGACGAAGCAGAGAGTTTGAGTGTATCTGGCCTCCAGTCAGCTATTTATCTCCATTGCGCCTCCAAAATAGGTCATCAAGTTGCGACCCGATTGACAGGTTAGACTCCACCTCATTCTCAACTTGACAGAAGGTTACATAGCTGCCACAGTAGAATACTTCCTTTCTTGTCACCAGTCACCAGTGTTCCAAGTCAATGTCTGGGTAGAATAATGTTTATAAAAGTTCGAATTGGCCGGGTTGCATCAGGATGACTGGCAATCACCTACCTGTCTTCTCTCTCACCACTTTCCTTCAGCGTCTCCACCTACTCAATAATCATTTCATCTGTATTTTTTTTCAGAAGCTCTATGTTCCAGAATTTTCACCTGTATCTTTACCATTTGGTATCCCATATATTTGTGGTAGAGAACCTGAGTAGCTTTTCTATCTATTCTACGATCTTTATGATTTATTCTTGAGTGGAGGCCACTCATGCTGAATTGATGGCAGTTACAAGTGCCTCCAAAGATCATCCACATGTTTAGAGGTATAGAAGGGTTCCAAATGTGTATCCATTGAGCCTCAACATTTGGGATGGAGAGCTATTGATCTTTGGCTACTTCAGCACTCATCTGTATTAACAGAGTGAAGAGGACATTTGGGCTGGTTACAAATCGTTACCCAACGCTGAGTCCCAGGTTTGCTGAGTCTTTCTCACTAAAACTCACCATTCTTCCAGTCTGAATTCCATTTCTTGCCTTCCTCCTAGAAGTGAAGTCTCTCGAATCTGCTTATTCTAGTTAATACATAATTTTATTCGGAAAGCCCCTCATCGTTAAAAATGAATTCACCTAGTCTACAGTAAGATCATTTCTGCATTGTTTGCCATTGTTGCTCAATAAACCATGTAGGTTTTTGCCATTGTGCCCTAATATTCAGAGTTCATTTAGGATACGTGTTTTATACTTCAAAATGCAGAGTCCCCATAAATAAAGTTAAATGAGTGGAAGTCATAGATGAGTATTACACAATCTAAATTTGACTTCAGGCTTTCAATGGCCTTTGTTTATATTTATTTATTTGATTGTTTATTTATTTATCAGCTTGGGTTTATTTCCCAGGAGGATGTTTATACAACATGTAAAACCTACTACTTTATTCCCTTTAGAATCCGTTGTCTTTTTCTATTCTCTGCAATTGTTTTCTACCCATGAATACCAGGATGGCATGCATTTGTTCACAGCACACTGTGCCGTTTGTTGCATGCAGCTGCAATATCTCTTCTGCCATTGGAACCAGGGACTTTTCTGAACATTTGGCCATCAAATCTGACAGTTTCATAGGGATTAGGCTGCTGGAAGTTGTAGACTACATGGTCCATTGACACAGTTTGGAGTAGTTCCCATAAATTTCTTCCTAAATGGCATCTTTTGTAGCAGATGTAACCTTGAAAATGAGTTAAAAACACATGACTAGAGTTCCACTCAATTATCAAAATTGTTTCCAGTTCATTATCATACAGTCAAATGTGTCTCAGAGTGATACCACTCAAGTTTGTAGGTTTTTATTCAATGCTGTCAGGTTCCAAAGAGAGGCTAGTTTGGGAAAACATATGTTTTTACCATTTCAGTATCTTGTATAATTATGCTGAGACAATATTATTCTCTTTTTCTAAGCCTCAAATACCAATGTCATATTTCATTTGCCTAATTTCATAACTCAGTTATTAATTTTTGATTGCTACTACTATTTCTTCTTCTCCTCACTTGTCATTGACCTCTGTCCAAACTTTTCCATTTTCAGAAGGGATGTATGGGTTTCACATTATGCTGGCTCAGACTACCAGTAGCAACACAACACTAGCCTATAAAATGTCCCCCTTCAGTCCATGTTTACTCAACTGGGGCAGTATTTCATAGGTACAGAGCTACTGGAATCACTCTATCGCTAGGTGGTACAGCTGTACTGACTGTTAATACCATTTTTTAACAGATTAGAAAGAATGCAAAAGTCGACCAATTCTCTTTAGAATGTAGCATAAAGAATTAAAGATATACCCGTTCCTGTTCCTGGATTCCATGTGTCCTGAGCTCTTATCTCTTATCTGTACCTGTTCACATGCTCCAGTCTATTCTGAAGTGAGAGGCAGCACTCGGGTCGTGATAGTGAGGGGCGAGGAAGCCTCAAGGAACCGGAGGAATATCGTGTGTTTCTTTGGAGCTTTACTGCACCCTGGTTGACTCATCACTTCCCTGTGACCCCTCTGTGGGGGGAATGTCCCATTGTCTACTAATGGGCTTTGGGTCTCTGCTCTGAACCCCCTGGTTCTCCACAATATGATTTTGTTCGTTTATTTTCTGTGGGTCTTCTATTACCTGTTAGCTGGCCTCAATGACATCTTGTGATCGCACTGGCTGGTATGCTTCTTCCATGTGGGCTTGTTGCTTCTCTGATAGATGACTGCTTGTTTAATTTAAACTTTGAAGACCCCAGATGCTTTATCTTTTAATAGCTAGGCACCATCCACTACCAGAAGGGTAGGGGAAAGGTGGGGAAAGGAGGGGAGCAAGGGGGAATTCATCGCAATGATTGACACATAAACCACAAACACCCCCTGCAGGGGGATGAGCAACAGAAACCATGGGAGAGAGGAGATAGCAGTCAGGGTAAGTGTGTTAGTCCTGATAGATTAGAGAAACAAATTTATAAATATGTGTATATATGAAAGAGCTTTAGGTAAAGAGTAATTGTATTAAGAAACAACCCAACCCAGTCCAGATCAAGTCCATAAGTCTGCCAGTAGCCCATATGTCTGATACCAATCTATAAAGTCCTCTTCAGCCTCACAAAACCCATGCAATGACGCCAAATGCAGGAAGATCACAGGTCAGTGGGTTGGAAGTCTTGTGGATTCAGCAGTAATGTAAGCATCTCAGAGCTGGCAGGGGTCTCCACGTGGCTTCTCCAGCTCAGGGCACTAGTATAGCTCAATGTGTCTTGTCAGCTGCAATGTCTCCCAGGCAGTGAGCAAAGAGTGTGTCTCCTGTCTCTAAGGAAGAATACAGGAATTCCCAGAATCCTCAGGAGAAGGCCATGCCCACACAGAGACCTCATTGTCTATGACTCAATTGACAGGCTAGACTCCACTCCATCATTGTTCTTCAATATCCAACTTTCACATTCATATGAGATGATTAAAAATACCAGTTGGTCTTACGTATACTTTGGTCCTCAAAGTAACATCCTTGCTCTTTAACACTTTTAAAGAGGTCTTTTGCAGCAAATTTTCCCAATACAATGAATCTGTTTAAACAACTGCATCTTGGCCTATGCACAAATTCTGCGTTAACACTAGGAAGCTTTCTGGAATTTCCATTTGTTGCATTGTTTTCCACAACTTGTTATGTGATCCCCACAGTTGAATCCTTTTGTATAGTCAATACAATACTCATAAACATGTGTCCGGTATTCTCAACGTTAAGCAAGATCCATCTGATATAAACAATGATATCCTGTGTTCCATATCTAGCTGCATGTATATATAAGTATGGATCCAAAGTTGACAGATAAGATAGTAGGCTGCTGAAAACTACCAGGATTGGGAGGCAATATGATTGTCCACCAATTCAAGTCCAAAGAACTGGAGGTCAGAGGATAAGGCTGATTTAGGATTCAGACAAAGCAAAAATCAAGTTTTTCCACAGTATCCATTTATTTTGGAACCAAGCTAAATGCCAAAGAAACTTCCTTTCAATTATTGGCTGCTCATAGCATATCTAGTTATGGAAGTGATAACATTATATTAGATCTCATCATGGGTGATTACTAAATCATAACTGCCAAACCACTGAGAATCCTGGTCCAGTCAAGTTGAAATAGAATTTTAACTGGATCTTTTCTATTGTTTTTTCTCTTTTGTTCCAGAAGCACAGAGGCCAGTAGTTGTATATTAAATAGCTAATTGCAAGCGTTTCCGACCTGACACACTACTCACTACATGGGAATTTAAGCTTTATTAAGACTTCATGCAACCTAACTGAGTTCTTCAAAGAGACTATGTCCCAAATATTTGAGACTGTCTTCTTCATATGGTTTATTATATAGGTGAATATCCATACATGTGCCTACATGTTAATATAGAAGCACATATAAGCCTTTATATGTTTTTTTCCTGTAATCACAACATACTTTTTAGTTGTTATTGACTTTTCTTTTACAGTGCTAGGTAGGGGGAGTGTTTTTTCAATGATACATAATATCTATCACAATAATACAATCAGATCAAAAGATGCAGCCATTCACTTAAAGACTGTTCAAACATTTTCCAATTCTTATCCAAACTTCTATCTTAATCCTGTCAATGGTTGTATACTGATAGAATTTCAATCTTAGGATTAGAACAGCACCAACAGATATTAGAATTGCAGTGCAGAGCTCGCCCCGCCCCCACCCCACATTTTCTTATCTATTTCCTGTCCATTTTACATGAGTATATGGCCTTTGGGGTCTAGCCAAAAGTGAGATCAAGAGCTAATAGTACTTCTTCCATAATTATCCTGATTAATTTCCTGGAACATCACTCCAAGAATTTTGATGGTATGCATTTTTGAAATCATTTTCTTTCTGCAAAACTCTACTTGTCCTGGTTTGCAGAGAATTTTGCCTAGAGCCCTTCAATATTGGGGGATCAGTGCAATATCTCCTTGGTTTACTGAATTATCAATAGTGCTGCATTAAAACTTTTGTGCCACTCCCATCGGCATCCACTTTATTTGTTACAGTTTTTAATGACCATTAAAAACTTTCTAAGATGATGGAAAAATTCCATGACTATCATGTGTCTAGGTCCTACTCTCGGGGGACTAACAGAAAGCTGTTGTTGATCAGGTCCTCACTGAAAATAGAAATGTGATTCAATAGTTATGGGACAGAAAATATTGGAGGAAGGGAATAGTTGGCCTTCAGAATATAATCATTCACACTAAATACTGAAGATCTTGTACTGATGTGGATGGTTAGAGTTCTGGGGAGATATTTCTAAAGGACTAGAATCGTTCACCATCTGAGTTCCAGAAATAAACCCTGAATCTGGAAGGCTGGTTGCTTCCTTGTACATGTTTCCCCATCAGTGAGGTGCTTCCTCTGGTGGTGATGAGATAACAGCTTAGATGCCGTGAGAAGAATGTCATCCACAAAATACCAAAGTGGAGTTTCTGATGGAGAAAGAGTACAGGCATCTCGGTCCTATCTTCAAATCCCGTGTGCAATCACGGGGATCGATAGTGCCCCTTAACTGTCCAGAACCCAGGAAAGGGACACTGTTGACTTTCAAAGGGGAAAGAAAGTGACGGTTAGCTCTCTTGTCAAAGTTTGACTAAAAGGAACTTATAAATCCTATGACTCCAATATGATAGCGTAGAGTGGCAAAGAATATTTAATATACCACGGGCTGCCAGAAGAACAAACAAATCTATCTTGGAACAAGTACAGCAGAGTGCTCCTTGGAAGGGAGGATGGTGAGAATTCATCTTTCTGTATGTTATAAGGAGGGTCAACCCTCAGAAAAGGATATAATGCTTGGGAATGTGGAGGATCAGTGAAAAAGAGAAAGACTTTTAATGGTGGTGTGACACAGTGACTGTAACAATATGTTCAAACAACAATAATGTTTCATATTTTTAAAATTATTTATATAGGGGCTCGTACTTCTCTTGTCACAATCCATCCATCCATCCATTGTGGTAAGCACATTTGTACACCATCATCATTTTCAAAGCATTTTCTTTCTACTTGAGCCCTTGGTATCAGCTTCTCATTTTTTCCCTCCCTCCTTTACCCTCCCTCCCTAATGAGCCCTTGATAATTTATAAATTATTATTGTTTTTTCATGTATTCCTCTGACTGATATCTCCTTTAACCCATTTTTCTGTTGTCCGTCCCCCTGGGACTGGGTTATATGTAGGTAATTGGGATCTGTTCCTTCTGTCTCCTCCACCTTACCCTTACCCTCTTGGTATTGCTACTCTCAATATTGATCCTGAGGGGTTTATCTATCCTGGATTCCCTGTTTTTCCAGCTCTTATCTGTACCCATGTACATGCTCTGGTCTAACCTGATTTGTAAGGTAGAAGTGAGGTCACAATAGTGGGGGGGGGCATTAATGAACTAGAGGAAAGTTGTATGTTTCAACTGTGCTATACTGTACCCTGTCTGGCTCGTTTCCTCCTGGCGACCCTTCTGTAAGGGGATGTCCAATTGACTATAGATGGGCTTTGGGTCTCCACTCTGCACTCTCCCTCATTCACAATGATATGTTATTTTGTTCTTTGATGCCTGATACCTGATCCCATCGTCACCTCGTGATCACACAGGCTGGTATGCTTCTTCCATGTGGGCTTTGTTGCTTCTCAGCTAGATGGCTGCTTCTTTATCTTCAAGTCTTCAAGACCCCAGATACTATATCTTTTGATAGCCAGACACCATCAGCTTCCTTCACCACCTTTGCTTATGCACCCATTTTGTCTTCAGTGATCGTGTGAGGAAGGTGAGCACCATGGAATGCCAGGTTATTAGAACAAAGTGTTCTTGTGTTGAGGGAGTATTTAAGTGGAGGCCCAATGCTCATCTGCTACCTTAATACTAAAGCTATAAATATATGTACATAGACCTATTTCCCTATCATCATATATAAATATATTTACATATGTACATGCCCGTATTTAGACCTCTCTAAATGCCCTTTGCCTCATAGTTTTTTCCTCTATTTCCTTTTATTTTTCTCTTATCCCATTATCATGTTCAGCCTTCATTTGGGTTTTAGTGATTGCTCTCAGCTACACTGTGCTTGATCAAGCCTACCAGGCATCCTACACCATCCTTGCCATCGATTTTCGATCACTTGTTGTTCCCTTTACCCTGGGTTTGTTAACACCCACTTCCTTTCCCCTGCCTCCCCCTCTCCCATGTTCCCTCAGACTGTTGATCTTATTGTTTTCTCCTTCGGATTGTTTATCAAACAACAATAGTTTTAAGTATGGTGCAGCTTGTACTGCCTGTTGTAGTGTACTTAGTGATATACAATGCAATTCTGTATTTGCAAGTAATATAATATGTTATAGATAATATGTAATATAGATGAGAAATAGGTAAGTTGAGATACTGTGCCAGTATCTCAAGGAAGCATCATGGTCAGGTGTGTGTGTTGCTCATGTAGTTTTTTTTACTGCTTTTAATTAAATATGTTTGAACTCTGGTTTTGTAGGACTGGCTGTGAAATGATTCCCGCTGCTCGAATTTTTGAGACATACTAACTTTAGTCATGTTTGGAGCATGTAGTTCTTTCTCTGATGACATAAAGCATCACTGTGCTTTACAGAAATTCTCTCTGAAGCACTGTTTAGATAATTTCATTACATAGGTTGAAACTTTGTTTTATAAGCTATGTACACATATAAACTTTGTACTCAGAGATACATACATAACACTGTGCTTCACAATATGTATTGCAAATCTAGTTTGTTTAGTGACATGTTCAAATCTTTATTTAACAAAGCTAGGTGACCAATGACTCATTTTCAGAGATGTTTCTGTGAAACACTGCGTGTCATGTACAATATGGTGAACACAAAAACTTATTGATAAAATTTAAAATCGGATGTTTAACAGGACTAGGTGTATGAAGTACTCATTCTAGTATATCTCTGTGAAGCTGTTTTTAAAAGTATTAGCCACGTGGATTTAACTAATAACGATGTTGAAACTATTTGAGAGCAAATTGTATGAATTATCTATTCTAGTTAAATATCTTAAAACACTGTTTCATACTCTGTGGTATACGTATAGCGTGTTTAGTGACAAATGTTGAAATTCTGTAACAAAGCTGAGAGACTCTAGTCATGTATCTGTGAAGCATGACACATAACAGTTGTGAGAGTACATGGAATCACACTGTAATGATCTCTCTATGAGACCCTCTGTTTATCAATATGTTGTGTGTACATGGTGTGGTCTGTTTAACGATATATTTTAACTCTGTGTTATCACTAGTTATAGCTTCCTGTACTGATAGCATTCCCTTTACAACATATAATGATATATAAGGGAGTGTTTTATTTATAAACTGGGGAATGAATTACTCCCTCTAGTGAGATTTCTGAAAAGACATGGCTTTTCAGTGTTATCTAGTGTATTCTTAGGTTTCTTAGTGATATATATGAAAATTAAGTTTAATAGATGGAATCCTAGTGGCACAGTAGTTAAAGTCTTGGCTACCAACATACAGGCCAGTGGTCCAAATTTATCAGCCATTTAGCCAGAGAACAATGTAGCAGTTCATTTTTATGAAGATTATCTGTTTTGGAAACCCTATGGGCCAGTTCTATTCTGCACCACAATGTTACTATGAGTTGGAAACAACTCAATGGTAATGAATGTTGATTTTGTTTTGGTTTGTTTTTCATTCTGATTTTTGGTGTTTAGCAGAGTTGGGCATGTGAAGGACTCATTCTAATAACATCTCTGTGAGACACTGCTTTTAGCAGTATGTGATGGATAGCAACATATTGAAACACTAACATTCTAGCTGCATTATATGAATTACTTGATTGATATGGCTGGGAAACAATGAATTTACAGTGTGGTATGCATGTTGCAGTGTCTGTTGTCTGAAAGGCTTGAAGATAAACAAGCAGCCATCTAGCCAAGAAGCAACAAAGCCCACATGGAGGAAGCACACCAGCCTGTTTGATCATGAGGTGTCAATGGGATAAGGTATCAGGCTATCTGGTCCTGTAGAGATCAACAGTCTTGGAAACCCTATATAGGGTCACCACATGGCAGATTCAACTCAGTGACAGTGGTTTGACTTGGAAATACAATCTATGCTTTAGAGTTAGGGGGAATGATTGGCCCACTCTACTCACAACTTTGTGACTGTGGATATTTCTGTTAGTGCTTGTGTAGTTAGTTTATCTATACAAATTTTTGACAATAAGTAAAGAAGACCAGAGAAGAAATGCATGCATTTGAATAGCAGTGTTTGTGAATAATTGGTCTTGGATGGTATAGAGCTAGCTGCGTGAAAGACTCCCTTTAGTGATAGGTTTGTGAAACACAGTCTTTAAGCAGGTGCAGAGCTTACTGGGTTTGTGTAGTGATACAGATGTAGCACTATGCTATTCAGAAATGTGTTTGACTTAATCTGAGATGCCTCTAAAACTGTATACTTAGCCTTTTGTGTTGTCTGTGTGCTTTGTTCAGGGATAATGTTGAATTTCTGTTTATAACAGATCTGTATATGTACACGAAGAACTTATTCCATCGATAGTTTTATAAAACAAAATATAGTGATATTTGTTGAAATATTGTATTTTGCCAATATTGCAATCTACATAACACATCTAGTATCAAAATGAAATCTTAAGTATGCACTCATATTGCATGTATTCCTTGTTTAATGATGTATTCAAAACTGTGTTCAACAGAGCCAGATTACTGAAGGAGGTCCTCCAGTAAGTGCTATCTATCGCTATGGAACATAATGTTACGCAGCGAGTTAAGTGTGGTGTAGCTTTTAAGAAACGTGTTGATTCTGTATTTAACAGCACTTGCTGTTTCTCTGCAAAACACTGTTTTAGCAATGTCTGCTGGAGGTGCAGGTTTCTTAGGATGTATGTTAAAAGACTCTTGCAATACCTTCCTGTGACATCATGCTTATAAGCTGCTATACATGGTGTAGCTTATGTATGACCATATTTTGATGCTTTGTATTTAGCAAAGCTGTGTTTGTGAATGACATCCTCTCATGTCATTGTTTTACACTGTCCTTAGCAATATGGAGATAATACAATGTGTTAGTAATATACGAGAAAATGTTGCATTTACAAAGCTATGAATAAATGACTCAATCTAGTGATCCGTTTTATGGATTGCTGTTGTATGAAGTGTGTTTTAACTCGTTTAATGAGATATGATAAAGCACTGTATTGGGTAAATCTGCTACAGAAGTCCTCTTGAAAAGCAGAGAGATTACTTTGAGGACTAAGGTATGCCTGAGTTAAGCCATGGTATTTTCCATGACCTCCTATGCATGTGAAAGTTGGGCATTGAAGAAAGTAGACTGAAGAAGAATCTATGCATTTGAAGTTGGTGCTGGTGAGGAATATTGAAGCACCATGGACTGCCAAAAGAACAAGCAAATCTGTCTTGGAAGCAGTGCAGCCAGAGGGCTCCTTAGAGGTAAGCATGCTATTTGTAGTTTGCACAAGTTGTCAGGAGAGACCAGTCCCTGGAGGAGGGCATCACACTTGGTAAAGAAGAGGGGCAGTGGAAAAGATGAAGACCTTCAACGCAGCAGATTGACACAGTGGCTGACACAATGGGCTCAAGCATAGGAACAATTGTGAGGACGGTGCAAAACCAGGCAGTGTTTCATTTGCTATGGATTGGAACCAACCTGATGGCACCTAACAAGAACAACAAACAACAACCGTGGTAACCTTGTGAAACATCATCTTTATCCATGCATAGCCTGTTACATAGTATGTTGAAAAACTGGGTTCAGTGGAGCTGACCAAGCCATTTTAATAATACCGCTGTGAATCATAAATGTACTGTGTAGCAGCATGTCGTTGGTTAATCTAGTCACTAGTGGCTTAGACTGAAACTCTGTTTAACTGATCTAAGTATGAATTATTCATGAATTGATATCTCCACTGTGTGGTGGTGTAGGTGTTGATTGAGAGACATATGTTGCAAATCTGTGTTAACAGAGATTCAAATTAATGACAGACTCTACTGATATCTCCGTGTTTAGTATTGTGTGGTGACATAGTTTGTTTAGTGACATGTATTGTTTAACGGAGCAGGAACAGGAATGGCTCACTGTGAAGATAGTTGTGAAACATCGTCTTTGTCTGTTCATGTACCTGATGTGGTTTGTTTAGGAACATAATTTGAAATTATTTTTTCCAAACAAGTTATATGCACAATAGTGATTTATTTATATTTGAGAAACTCTTGAAAACCAAACACTAAACTCATTGTCGTGGAATGGAGTTCATTTCAACTTTGAGAGACCCTGCAGGAGCAGAGCAGAGCTGCCCATCAGGCTCCAAAACAATACTCTGCAGAATCGAGCTGCCAAAGACTTTCTACCATGGAGCAAAATGAGGAGCTGATGTTGGGGGCTTAAGTGGAGAGCAAATGTTTTGAGAATGATGAGGGCAATGAATGTACAAATGTGCTTTACACAATTGATGTATGTATGGATTGTGATAAGAGTTGTAGGAGCCCCTAATAAAATGATAAACATAAATAAATAAATAGATAGATAGATAGATAAAGGCAGACATACCCCTAAAAAAAGCAATTGGTGATTTCAAACCAAAAAAATTTCAGTTTACAGACTAGTGCTTGATTAAGACACCACCGTTTTCCTTAAAATAATCGTTAGCAGTAGGTGGGGAATTTTGTAGTTTGCTTACCAAAATAAGCCCACTGCTGTCCAGTCAATCCCTACTGATAGCTACACTATTGGTTTCTGAGGCTTTGAATCTTTTGGGGAGCAGACAGATTCATCTCTTTCCAAGTAGCAACTAAGAGGTTTGAATCACTGACCTCACAGTTTATCGCCAAATTTTTACCCTATCATGGCACCAGTAGTTTTCTTAATGACATTATAAAACTGTTTTACAGGGTTGGTGAATGGATGGTTCTCTACTGATCGATCTGTGTCACTGTGTATGTTTGTTTAGTGAATAATGTAATTAATTTGTGTTTAACTGAAGAGAACACATTAATTTCTCATAGTAGTGGTAACCCTGAAACATTGAGTAAAACATTGTGCACTGCATGTATAACTTGCTTCATAACATATGTTGTAAATATCTGTGTACAAGTCAGATATATGAATGAACCACTCGTGCAATCAATCACTGTAGAACACTAAGTTTATCAGTGTGTGCAACATATATCATTTGATTAGTCAGCTATGCCATAGTACTTTAACCAAATAAGGTGACTAAATGTCTCACTGCTGCGGCTTCTGTGAAAAACACTGGATAGTTGTATCTGCAGTGTGTGTTTTCTTTGTTGGGTGACAGAGTTGTACCCTTGTCTTGAACATGAATGGGTTACTTTACGGATGTATCTGTGTACCCTTACGTGTAACTGTGCGCTGTCCGTGGTGTCCGTTCTTCAATGACATATGTTAAACTACTCCTTTACAGAACTGGTTTCTGAAAGAACTCCCTCTATTGCTATGAGTGTAGTCTTTTGTTGATATATTTAGAAATTCTATGTGACAGAGCTAGGTGCCTGAATAGTTCACTGTAGTGAGATTTTTATAGAACTCATATTTAGTCATGCGCAGTACAACTCATAATGTGCTCGGTGTGTATGTCTAAAATATATGGTTATGAAGACAAACAATATAAAGGATTCACTCTATTAATATGTCAATAAATCTTTATTCAGATTATCTTCATCACGTATTCAGTCATCATTTCTAAACACTCCTAAATGTTTACATCCCCTTTTACAGAATCTCAACACGGTGTATTCTGTTTCTTACCACTTGGTGACCCATTGCAGTAAAAACAAACAAAAAAAATATTTGGTTTCTAAATATTCATTGTTTCTATACATTTCAAGTAAGTGGGATCATAAGATATTTTTTCCTTTTCTGACACATTCTTTTCACTCAGAATAATGTTTTCATATTAATTGTACATCCATGTTATTGCATGCATCAGAACTTTATTTCCCTTTATGGCTAATTCTATGGGCAAAATATTAAATTATGCAGGAAGCAACAAGAGGAGATGGAAGGAATACACAGTGTCACTGTGCCAAAAAAGAACTAGTCTACAGTCAACTATTATAGGAGGTAGCATATGATCAAGAACAAATGGTGCTGAAGGAAGTTCAAAATGCACTGAATGCATTAGCCAAAAACAAGGCTCCAGGAAGTGATGGAATGCCCATTGAAATGTTTCAGAACGCTGAAGAAGCACTGGAAGACCTCACTCTTTTAAGCCAGGAATTTGCAAGACTACTACTTGGCCAGCTGACTGAAAAAGACATATATTTGTGCCCATTGCAAAGAAAGATGACCACAAATAATGCTCAAAATATAGAACAATATAATTTATATCAAATATAAGTGACATATTGCTTAAAATCATCCAACAGTTGCAGCAGTACTTAGATAGGGAACTGACAGAAGTTCAGGTCGTATGTAGAAGAGGAATGAGGGATATCATTGCTGATGTCAGATGCATCATGGCTTAAAGCAGAGAATACCAGAAAGATGCTTATTTGTGTTGCATTCTATTCCAAAAACCATAATAAATTGTAGATAACTTTGAGAAGAATGGTGTGGCAGTTACATAATCTCCTGTCAACTGGAGCAAAGTGGTATAGTCTAGCCTGTCAATCAGATCATAGACAATGATGTCTCTGTGTGGACATGCCCTTCTCTTGAGGATTCTGGGAACTCCTGTCTTACTCCTTGGAGGTGGGACACTCTCTCTGCTTCATAATCTGTGAATTAGCCACATGAAGCTATGCTGGTGGGAGCCAGAGCCCTGGAGCTGGAGAAGCCACATGAAGAGCCAAGCCAGCACTGAGATGCTTCCACAAGACTTTTCCCCCGCTGGCCTGTGATCTTCCTGCTTTTGACAGTATTGCATGTGCTGTGTGAGTCTGTAGATCAGACATATGGGCCAATATTGGACTTATGGGCTAATATCAAACTTATGTACTTGATCTTACGGACTGGGCTGATATGTCTTCTTAATATACAATTACTCTTGAATATAAAACTTTCTCTTACACACATATGAGTGTTTCTGTCTTTTTATCTCTAGTCCACCCAGACTAATACTAATAGGAATTTCAGAAAACTTCCTTGTGGTCATGAGAAACTTGTACATGGATCAAGAGCCAGTTGTGGGAGCAAGGGGATACTGCATAGTTTAAAATCAGGAAAGGTGTGCATCAAAGTTGTTCCCTGTCTTCAATGTGTATATGGAGTAAATCAGAGAGAAGCTGGATTATCTGATGAAGAGTATGCCATCAGGATCAGAGAAAGGCTTATTAACAATTTGTGGTATGCAGATGACACAGCCTTGCTTGCTGAAAATCAGGAGAAATTAAGGCACTTGTTCAAGAATATTCAGAATTGTAACCTTCAGTATGGATTATGACTCAATGTAAGGAAGTCCAAAATCCTCACAAATGGCCAATAGGTAACATCATGATAAATGGGAAAAAAGGTTGAATTGTCCGGGATATTTTTAACTTGGATCCACAATCAATGATCCCGGAAGCAGCAGTTAAGAGATCAAAAGATGTATTGCATTAGGTAAATCTTCTGCACAAGATCTTTTAGAGTATTGAAGACCAAGGATGCTACTTTGAGGACTAAGGTACACTTGACACAAGCCATGGTATTCCTTATTGAATCATATGATTCAAAAAGTTGGACATTAAATTAAACACACCATAGAAGAATTTATGCATTTTAATTGTGGTTCGGGGGAACAATATTGAAATTAGCGGGGAGGAGATAGAGGGCCATCAGAGGAGAGTGACCGAGTACGACACAATCTCCAGAGAACAGTGCAAAGCAGTTACTGAAAGGAATATCACGAGGACATCCTGGAAGGTGGCACTGCTGTAGGATTTCCTGCTTGAAAAGCCTGCTGTGTGATTGCTAGATTTATGGGTGAGGAGGCCAACAGGGAGGACTGGGATACAAGACTGGGTCTTGAAACACCCAGGGTTCTTTATCCGTTCTCCCATGGAGAGCACATCTGTGCGCATCACACATGCATTTCCCTCTCAAACACATGCCCACACTTTGCCTCCCTTGTCTTTGGGGTGGCAACTCCCAGCCTCTGCCCTCTCCCCTTCAAGTATGATGGCTCACCAGTGTGTGTAGGTGGTCAAAGACAGTGTACCCCTTGGGGGCATTCCACAACATCCACTTGGGCTCCTAAAAGCCCTGGACACCGAAATCCTGGGCAGTCAGCAGAGAAGAGGTCCGTTGGGGATAACCCTTAACAAGTCCCAGTTCCCACCCCTGATGACTGAGCTCAATAGATAGATAGCCCCAGCTAGTTGGAGAGGGATCCAGAACCAGGAGATAGAGGTGTGGCTGGAACACAAAGCACAGCAGGCTTCAGAAGGTTTTCAGATTTGGTTCTATTTTCTTTTGAGAAAGGTGACGCAAAACTCCTTACCCCACCTCAGAAAATGGATGCTGGCATTTCTGGGATTCTCTGTGGCTAGGTAACCTGTGGAACCCTTGTCCACAGTCCTTAGCCAGCTGTCCCTCTGAGAGGAAGCCCCTCTTCTCTTAGGCATCCATTGTAATAGCCCATTTCCACCTTAGGACCACAGTAAGGATTGGATATTCCAGGAATTTTCCAGGAATCCACTGTTTTAAGCACAACAACAGAAGGACTGCACTCTCCCTACATAATAAACTGGATTGATAAGGGACTCTTAGATTCAATATACCCATACCTTACCCCAACCATCATAACCTCTGGAACCAGTTCTCTCCACCTCAGTAACACATACTCTCCTTTAACTTGCAAAGTAAAATCTCATCTCTCATGACCTTCTTGTCCAAGTCATTAAAAATTGGCATTCTGTTTTATTTTGCTTACGCTTATGTACATCATGGTATATTTCAGAGGTGCATTGCGGAAAGGGGTCATCCCTTTAAGTTGTGTTGTTTTTCTCTTTATTGGTAAATGAAACCCCAGGAGGCCCAACCTCCACAAACAAATGGGTTCTAAATGGCGGTTGTGTAATTGGAGGGTAAGTTAAAGAAACATCAGACAAGGCATGTAAGGGCTCACCTCTTCTGATGGCAGGACCAAGAGAGAGAGCTAATGTGTTCTCTCCTACGCTTATATACCCTCAGGCAAGCCAGCCACATTTACACATATATGATAAGAAGGGTATATGTTAGAAGCATACACCTAACAGGAAGGGTATGTTCTAGGGACATACATGTAACTGGAAAGGGATGTTCTAGGGGCATACAAATGAGAGGAAGGTACATACCAACAAGATGGGTGGGTTCTAGAGTTAAGTTGGTGGCTTAACCATGCTTGTCTCTGAGCTGGCTTGAGCTCAAGTGTCCCTGAACTCTTCTCTAGGAGAACAATCTATGATCATTATCAGAAGGGATTGGACTATACTTTGAGTAAGGTGGTCTGATCACTCTAGATAGTAGACAACCTTCAGGCAGGTAACCTTCAAGCAGTTAACTTTCAAGAATATAGTAGCAACTATGTGCTTGCAAGCAGCATCTTAAAATTGGTGTTATCACAGGGGGACACAGTGGGGAATAATGTTTATTTATGAGAATGTGATGGATTCATTTCCAACTCATGAACTTGAAGGCCTTCCTCCAAAAAAGCCTGCCTTCCAGACTCTTGATTATGATCATAGAGAATTTGTCCACATACACTCTCTTCCTGGTCCTCAGTTTCCCACAGAAACCCAGGGATGCTGAGCCTATAGGGAAAGCAAATAAAATAAGAGTTTGGGGGACAGGGGACTGGGAGAGATAAATGGGAGATGATGTCAAGGAGTCCAGGAAGCAAAAGTATGTTTTGAGATTATGAAAGCAATTCTGTTTGATATGATTGAACTATGGAAGGATATGACATATGAATTAAATCCCAAGTTACAAGAACAAAAAAAAGAAAACAAAAATAGATTCAGGAGTGGGTTTGGGGCTCACACTAAACCCTAGCTCCAACTTAAAAACAATTATGCTCGCCCTCAGGAAGGGAACACAGAAGATACAGTGCTATGGAAAAATGTGGCGAAGAATCTAGATGGTGCCCAGCTATCAGATCAACTAGCATCTGGGGTCTTAAAGACTTGTCTCCAAACAAGCAGCCATCTAAGTGAGATGTCAACTAAGTCCACATGGAAGAAGCTGTGTTTCTCTAGGTAGACTAGAGAAACAAATCTAGGGAGATGCTCATATGTGTATAAGAAAGAACTTTATATAAAAGAGTAATTGTATATTAAGAAAACATCCCAACCCAGTCCAGATCAAGTTCATTAATCTGATGTTAGCCCATTTGTCTGATATCAGTTTATAAATTCTTCTCCAGACTCACGCAACACATGAAATGACGCCAAATGCATGAAGAGCACAGGCCAGTGGGTGGAAAGTCTTGGGGATCCAGTGGCAGTGGAAGCATCTCAGCCCTGGCATGGGTCTCCATGTGACTCCTCCAGCTCCAGGCCTCTGGTTCCATGAGTGTGTCTCCATGTGGCTTTTCAACAGGAATGTCTCGCAGGGAGATGAAACAGAGAGAGAGAATCTGACCTCTAGTGAGCTATTTATCTCCCTCATGTCTCCAAATGAGGTCATCAAGCTGTGACTTAATTGACAGGCTAGACTTCATCCCTTCACCAGTTGATGGGACATTATGTAACTGCCACAGACTCACACCACCATCAGTCACTGAAGGACTGGAATCCATATAATCTGATGTCGAAGGAGGGATCAGTATCAGAGTATAAATTGTGAGATTCCGGTGTGCATAAAGATATGGATGATAGCGGGACCCCAAGACTGATTGGTGGAACTACATGGGAAATAAGGCTCCAGAGACCTCCCCTATCTGAAACTGAGAGCTGGGAGAAAAGTGGTCACTAAGCAGAGTGCTTTGGAGAGAAGAATACAGAAGATCAAAGGTAAAATGTGACCTGGACAGTTAAACATTGTCAGTAGATGTCCCCTAGTATGATGCAGGCTGGACCCGATCTGGTTTCCAAAACTGTCAGTTAAACATTGTCAGTAGATGCCCCCTAGTATGATGCAGGCTGGACCCGATCTGGTTTCCAAAACTGTCTGTAGTTTTGGTTTGTATTATTTTGTTTTGTTTTGTTCATTCACAGTAGAATGCATCTCAGAGGTATTAGGTCAATGGAGGTCACCCTCTTGAAGCTGTGTTATAGGCTTTTCTGTTTTTTGGTCTTTGAAATCCAGGATTGCTGAATAAAGGGTTTGGGGGGAGGGGTACAGTGGTGGGGGTGGTGTAGAAGGGAGATTCTGTCAAGAAGTCCATGTAGGGAAAAATGTATAGAAACTGATCATGGTAGCAAATGCACAGTTCTACGTGATCTGATAGAATTATGAAATGATGTGGTCTATGTATTAAATCCCAACTAATAAGAAAAAAAGTACCACATACTGCTAAAGCAATAAACCAATCTGAGTCGGAATAAGTAAGGCCAGAGTACTTCTTAGAGGCAAGACTTTGTCTTACATACTTTAGATGTATTGTCAGGAGAGAACATCCCGGAGCTGGACATCATATTTGGTAAAGTGGAAGGACAGTGAAAACGAGGAAGTTCTGCAGCAAAATGACACATTAGCTTCACCAGGGAACTCAGGGATAAGAACATTTGTGAGGATGTCACAGGTCTGTGGAGTGTTTTGTTCTATTGTGTCTAGGGTCACTATGGGTCAGAGCCAGCTCGATGGAACAATTACATAATGTTTGGCTTTTATAATGAATGACACAAACAATATTTTTTCCAAGAAGTCATACCCATTAAAAATCATTATATAATGTTCCTCTTGACCTCTTAAACCAATAGTTTGGAGAAACTAAATATCCATCAGCAAGAGAGTGAAACAGGACTATACCTTACCCCATGCATTAAAATGAACGCAAGGTGGACCTAAATGTAAAACCCAAAGCTATCAGGATCAACAATGAGAAAATTGAGGAAAATCTAAGGGCCTTGGTGCAGGGCATACACAGACTACCAGATACAGCAAAGGAAGCACACAGAGTGGGAAATCAGATAGATGCTTGGGGCCTGTTAAAAATCAAACATGCATACATCAAAAGATTTCATCAAGAGTCAAATAAGAACCCATGAAATTGCAATTACATAATGGATAAAGGACTAATTACTAAAATCTATAGAATTCTGCAACACCATATAAAGAAAAAAAACAAATAATGATCTTGAGAGATCGGCAAGGTCCTTAATAGACAATTCACAAAGGACAACACCTGAATAGCTGACAAACAAATGAGGAAATGCTCTCATTCCCTAGCCTACCAGGAAATGCAAATCAAAACGGTGATTCAATAGCCACAACCATAGCCCAAATTTAAAAGAAGAAAAACAAATGCCAGAGAGCCTGTGCAGAGACTGAAACTCATGCACTGCTGGTGAGCCTGTAATACGTACAACCACTGTGGAAAGTGATTTGGTGATTCCTAACACAACTGGCAATAGGAATACTGTGTGACCCAGCGATATCATTGCCGGGTATATGCCCCAAAGGAATGAGAGACAGGCATATGCTCTCCTGTGATGATTGCAGTACAGTTCACAATGGCAAGAAGTTGGAAATAGCCCATATCCCCATGAGTAGAAAAATAGAAAAATCTTTAATGAAGAATGGAGTTTTGTTGTTGTTGTTTTACTGAATGGATGCAAGATATTTTTGTGTCCTTTTAAAACTTATGAGAATTTCCTTTTGGCTTTTGGCTTTTGCTTATCAGGGAATATTTATCTTAATTTTGAAGCCCTGTCAACATCTCTAACTTATAGGAGTTTCCTAAACACGTGGAGAAACCGAGAGCCATCCACTTAGAAACACTGGTGCCCCAAAAGTAGTTTGTTCCTGAGATAGAGCTTTGTGAAACACAGGCTCTTCCCAGAAACACAATTGGATTAGCAAGCTTCCTCCAAAAATGTATTAAGTTTTTTAGTCATAGTCTCAATACTTAATAAAACTTTGTTTAATTGGTGTTTCTCCCTACACCAGTGGATTCGTATAATATTTGTCCTTTTGTGATTGACTAACTTCAATCAGTACTATGGTTTCCAGGTCCTTCTGTGTCACGTGGTATTTCATGCTTTCACCACTGTTTTTCAGGGGTGCATAGTATTCCATTGTGTGTATCTATCTGTTATTCCAGTGTCGGGCATTTGTGTTGCTTCCACTTTCTTGCTAGTGTGAACTGTAGTACAATAAACGTGAAGAGCATACATCCCTTGGGTTGTGTCTCTTATTTCTTTGGGGTCTATGCCTAATAGTGGTATTGCTGAATCATATGAGATTTCAATTCCCAATTGTATCACCATATCATTTTCCATAGTGGTTTTATTTATGTACAAGCCCACTAACAATGTATAGGAGTTCCATTATTTTTGTGTCCTCTCCAACATTTTATTTTTAGATTGGGCTAGCACTGTGTGTGTAAGGTGGTATCTCACTGTAGTTTTAATTTGCATCTCCTGGATGGATAGTGATTGTGAGCATTTTGTCATGCTTGTTACCCATTTGTACTTCACTTTTGGTGAACTGTTAATTGGTGCCTTTTTTCCAGTTCTTAATTGGGTCATTTGTTATTTTCTTATTGAGCTGTTGTAGATTTTGGTAATTAGACCATTGCCAGATGTCATTGGTAATAATAATAATAATAAAATAACAATAATAATAAAATGTATTCAGTTAAAAACATTCACAATGTCAATAAAACAGTTGCAATTTTCTTTTTGCAATTACAGAGTGGTATTCAATTAATAGAACAAAAATTATTTCATATAAGCTGCATCAGAGACAACCGAAGAGAAAAACAAAAAACAAAATGTAAAAAACTACCATCCTTATGTATAACTAATTTATGCTGCGTACCGAGGACCTGCTTTAAATCCCAGGCCAATCTTTCTCCTCTTCCTCCTCTTCATCTTTCTTGTCTTTTTCCTCCTTTATCTTAACCTAGACAATTCCCTTTTTGGAGGCATCAGGTTTCTTTCAGCACAGTATGCAGGAATATCCTTTTCTTATTTCTCCTTCAGTTAGGGAGCCTTCTTCTCATAAGGTTGTTTGTTGTTGACCACAGAGTTATTCAATTTATTCTCCAGCTTCTTCACGGCCTTCCCCATGGACAGGCTAAGGGGAGTAGCTCACGAGTATCCCCCCACCTTTCATGTTTTATTTCCTCTGCAAGGCATAGAGTCACCCTGCATGGCCTGACACTGTCACAAAGGAGCCCAATTTGCTACAATGGCTGTGAGAGCGGGGACCAGATGCATAACCCACCCCCTCTCAATCTGTAGGCTCTTGTTTCAGTCTCCTGATGGTCTGTGGATGTGCCTAAGTAATGCAATTTCAGCACGTTCCACTCATCTATCTTGTCCTCTGCTGTGTATGCCTTTTCCACTATACGTGGCCGTCTATGTACGTCCTGCAATAAGGTCCTGAAGTTTGTTCTAGCTTTATCATTGATAACCCTGATAGCTCTTGGGTTCACATTTAGGTCTTTAATCCATCTTGAGTTCATTTTGGTGCATGGGGTAACAGAGAGGGGTCTTGTTTCCTTCTTCTGCATATGGAAATCCCGTTTGTCCAACCCCATTTGTTGAGCGGGCTGTCTTTGTCCCATTGGGTCTTTCTAGTCCCTTTGTCAAGAAGTATTCGTCTGTAGACTGAAGCATTTATGTCTGGGCTTTCTGTTCTGATCGCTTGTTGTACCAGGGTGTTTTGACTACTGTGGTATGCACAACAGAACACAACATTGCCTGGTCCTGCAGCATCCTCACAATTGTTCCTGTGCCTGAGCCCATGGTTGCAGCCACTGTGTCAGTCCATCTCATTAAGGGCCTTCCTCTTTTTCACTGCCCCTATACTTTACCAAGTCTGAAGTCCTTCCCCAGGGACTGCTCTCTCCTGACACCATGTTCAAAGTACTTGAGGCACGTCTCTCCATCATTGCCTCCAAGGAGCATTCTGTATGTACTTCTAAGACAGATATGTTGATTCTTTTGGCAGTCGGTGGTACTTGCAATATTCCTCACCAACACATGCATTGATTTTCTTTGGATCTTCCTTAGTCAATAGCCAACTTCTACATGCATATGAAGTGATGGAAAATACTATGGCTTGGGTCAGGTGGACCTTATAAAGCTGCCTGTAGAAAGAGAATTCCCAAGGAAAAGTAATTATATGAACAAAAATATGAGAAATTTCAAATTATTTCATCTGTAGTAGTAAAATAGTTAAGGTTTATTGTGCCAACCTGGCCAATAAACACATGTGGGATTAATTGAAGGGCGGAGAGATAAATGGCTCAATGAGCCTCGCCTTTCAAGTTCTCAGGTCTCTTGCTTTCTGATGGTCGGAGCAGGGTGCAGCTGCCTTAGTCAGTTCCCTGCTCCAGCTGTCAAGGCTCACTTCCTGCAAGACATCCCTGAGGAGAAGCTACCTGTACCTACCCTGATGCAGCCCTGGGTGCTGGAGCAGCTGTGTGGAGACCCCTGCCAGTGCTGATACGCCTTTCCTCCTGAGGCCAGTGTCATTGAGTGTGTTCTGTGAGATGGAGGAAGACTTTGTAGATTGGTGTCAGACATAGGGGCTAATGTTGGACTCATGGGGTTGAACAGCACTGGGTTGGGATTCTTTCTTAGTGTACACTTACCCTTTATATAAACTCTCTCATATACATATGAGTTTCAATGAATTTGTTTCCCTAGTTTACCCAGACTAACACAAGTTGTACATGTATAGTTGCCATCTGTGTGCTTCATAAAAAGGTATTTGCTGTGAACAAGTTGTGATCTTGAAAATTTATATCATTCAATATCCAGCTTCATTTCTATCATTGAGAATATATTTTCAAACTCTTATTCATTAATTTTTGTTTCCAACTTTTGCATTCTAATTACCAAGAATTATTAATGCATCATGATTTCATATTTGATCAATTTCAGACTGAAGACATTGGTAGATTTCTTCAAATTCTGTACCTCTAGCTTTAGTGGTTGGTACATAAATTTGAATACCATTTGTATTGAGCGGCTTTCTTTGAATGCTGATAGATATTATCCTATAACAAGGAGTATTGCACATCAGGACAGCTCTGATGGCTCTTCATTTTGGGTGACCCTACTGGCATTTGAAATACCAGTGACATAGCTTCCAGCATCACAGAAACACACAAGCCACCACAGTTGGAAAAACTGACAGGCCATTGGTAATACTGAGCGAGAGTAGTTGTCTAGTGCTACTAGACAAGTAGTATATCTTTGTAATACTGTGTTAACTACACCACACACATGCAGATGGTTTAGTAGCATGAAACAAAACTCTGTTTTAAAGAACTATGTGACGGAATGGCTTCCACCATTTATATATCTCTGAAACACTATGTTTAGCACTGTATGTTACATGTACTGATGTGTTTAATGACATATATTTTAATTCTGTTTAACATGAAAGGCTCACTGTAGTGATATTGAAATGGAATACTGGGTTTAATATGTGGTGAATAAGTTTTTTTTTTTAATGCTGTATACTGAATTGCTGTGCTTAATGAAGCCTAATATGTGTGATTATTTCCTTCATGTAAGATTCCTGTGGAACTCCATGAGCTGTGTGCAGTGTAAAGGTCTCCAGGTAGTTATGTGGCTTAAGCACTATACCACAACATTTGAGGTTCAAATCCATGGGAGAATGATGGAGCAGTCAGATCCCATAAAGATTTACAGTTTCATATTGGGAGTAATTAAGTAGAGTAATTCTATTTGGTCCTATATGGTATCAATGAGTCAGAACTCACTCTGTGGCAGTGGATTTGGTTTGACTTTGTAGTGTATGTATAACGTGTGTATTCATTCAATGACCCTTCTTGAAACTCCTATTAGTGGTATTTCCATCAAACCCATAAGCAAAGCACCATATGATGCATATTCGTAGGATCATTTTTTAAGGGCTGTATGTTGACACACTATACTTTTAAAAGATCTAGCCACCATTTAAATGCCATTTAACTGTGCTCACTTTAATGTTCTATGAATGACGCCATGTGTTACAGTATGAAGTGTATGTGCAGTTGTTTCTGGCATGTATTGAAGACCTGTGCTAAACAGAGCAAGTTGTATGAATGGCTCATTTTAGTGATTTCTTGGGGAAACACTGTTTTGAGCCATGTTGGAACCTGCTGTCTCTGCTTAGTGAGATAAAGACACTCTGTTTTACAGAGGTAGGTGATTGATTAGTTAATTCTACTCATATCTCTATGAAACTGTGTTAAGCTAGGTGTGGCATATGTGAGATTTGTAAGTGACAAGTGGAAATTCTGTGATTAATATAGATTCTTGAATTACTCACTGTGGTAATATATCTGTGAAAAATGATATTTAGTTGTGCATGCTACATGCGTAGTTTTTAGTGAAATACAGGTATGTAGGGACTCTGTGTTTGACTGAGCTATGTACACCGCTCACTCACAACAGCAATCAGAAGCCCTAGAATGTGATGAGTGCTCTGCCTCCCACAGCACTGTCTGCTTTTCAGCTGGGTTTAATAATTCATTGCAATGGCCACACAGAAATCACAGACAATTCTCATGATTATGGGGTTGGATAGGGAAGTGAACAGATACAAATTGATGGAATGCTAATTCTATCTTTATGAGATTGGCTAACATTGCTGAGCATAATATACTATAGTTTTGTTTAGGTATTAACGTGTTTGACAGACTCATTATTGTTTTTTCAGGATGCATAGTATTGCACTGTGTGATGTACCAGTTGGTTTATCCATTTCTCTATAGTTGGAGTTTTATATTGTTTCCATCTTTTTGTTATTATAGAAATTGCTGCAATAAACATAGGCGTGCATGCCATTTTGTGTTTGTTTGTTTTCTCTTTATTTAGTTTGTATTTACCTTGTAGTGGCTTTGGTTGATTTGAGTATCAGAGTAATGAATATGAAGTATGCCATTTTACTTTATATAAAAGTTTAAGGAGGATCGGGGTTACTTCTAAAGATGTTAGAAGTCCGTAGGCATCTGGTTTGAGACTTCTCTTGGAGATTCTGACTACTGCTTTAATCTCTTCACTTGTTATAGGTCTGGTCAAATTTTCTCTTTCTGAAGGAAGTTTTAGTATGCCAGAGCATTTTTCCATGTTATCTAGATTACTTATTTTATTTCTTTATAGTATTATCTCATACTCATTATGATTAAGTAAGGTCAGTCGGAATGTTCTCACTTTCATTTGTAATTTTAGAAATTAAAATATCTCTTTTTTCCTTTGTCAGTTTATTCTAAAGACCTTTTAATTTCAAAAACAACTTTGGCTTCACTGAATTTTTCTATAATTTTCTCTTCTCTATTTCATTTATTTCCACATTTTCCTGTATTATCTCTTTCCTTATGGATGCTTTAGGTTTCATCTCCCTATACTTTGCAGGTAGGTCTTTCCGTTGCATACTTTATTTTAATGTTGCCATTTACAAATGTTTTAATATGCTGTGCTTTAATTTTTATTCAACAAATAATTTCTGCTATTTAAATATTTTTTCTTGACCTCTTCTTTGGTTAACAGTGTGTTGTTTCATTTCTGTAGATTTAAATATTTTCCAATTTTCTTTCCTTTATTAATTTCTAATTTTGATCCAAGATAGTACTTTGTATGGTTGGAAGTTTTAAATATTATTGAGAATTTCTTTGTGACCTTACATATGATCTGATCCTGGAGAATGATGCATGTGAACCTAAAAGAACGTACATTTCGTTGACGTTGGGTTGAGTAAGCCATATATACCTGCTAAGTTAAGTCTAGTGAAGTTTTCAACATTATCTGTATCTTCTGTTTCCTTATTGATCTCTCTAGATGATTGTTTCATTGTTGTGAGTGGTGTGACATAACCAATTATTATTGTAAAGCTATCTTTTCCATTAAAATTTTCATTGTATATTTTATGTATTTGAGTGCTCCAATATTAAATGCATATGTTTATAATTATAATGTCTTCTTCATGAACTTATCATCTTATCATTATATAATGTTCTTTTATAGTTTTTATAAAAGAGTTTGATTTAAAGATTATTTTGTTTGCTAAATAATTCCCCCACTGCATTTTGGTTACTAGTTGCACACTATATTGCTTCTACACTTTTATGCTCAATTTATTTGTGTCTTTGGGCCTGTTACATGTCTCTTTAGGCAGCATACCATTGAGTCATGTTTTGATTCATTATTCTAGTCTATCTTTTAATTAGAGGCTGTAGACCATTTATATTCAGTGTAATTACTAATAGAGAACAATGTACTTCTGTTGGGTTTTTTATTGCTCTTCTTGTTTATATCACACATTTTCATCTATTAATATTTCTAATGCTATCTACTTTAGTATATTGTTGCTGTTTTGTACTGAGCTCATTTGACACTCTTCTACATTTCTATTGCATGCATTTTAAGGTATTTTCTTTGGTTTACCAATTATATATATGAATATATTGATTTGAATATAAACATAATATAATACACATAGGCTAAACTGACACCGAGTTGACCTCAGTAACATAGGGCATGCTACACAGCACAGCTCAGAGATGTAGCAGGTTTGGTTCCAAACCATTCCAATAAAATCAATATCACAATAAGTGAGTCACATGAAAGTTTTTGTTTCCCATTACATATAAAATTTTTATGTACAGAACATGGTCATATATGAAGTGAAAAACAGCATTATGGAAATGTTTGAAATATTATGATAATTTCCAAATTGCAACACAAAAATTTGAAATGATCACATGCCATCAAGTGAAATGTAGGGTTGCCACAAACTTTCAATTTGTAAAAGAAAAAATTCAGTATATGAAAAGGGGGATATGATAAAGCACAATGAAATAGGGTATCCTTGTATTTGTACAAGTCCTCTCTCCCATTAACGATGTTACACATCATGTCATCATGTATCTTTAGCATGCTTATTTTGTGTCCATTTGTTATTATAAAATAGGAACAGCATGACAAGCACACTTATGAAATAGAAATAACATTGCTCATATTTTAGCTCTTTCAATTACTTTTATTTTCATTATTCTTTACCAATGTCTAAGTCAAATGCACTGATATTTTTTCTTCAGTCTTCCTCATTCAAATTTCAACTTTCACACGCATATGAAGCAATTGAAAATGCCATGGCTTGGCTCAGGTATACCTCATACAACTTCCCAGGGAAAGAGAAATTCCTAGTAAAAGTGATTGAATGAGCTAAAATAGAGTAAGTCTATTGGCATGCATCAGAGGGTGGATCAATGGGCAAAGATTTAACTGTTCAAGTCAGACGTATCCCTTTTGTTTTCTGTACTCATCTTTCCAATGCCCTCTGTTTTGTAACCGTTTCCTCTCATCCCTCAATTGTGGATAGAGGGAGTTCACCAGAGGCTTGTTTCCTATGTGCAGTAGTTCCCATAGAGCAATTGTATAATTCTGCTTGATGTGATTGATCTATGAAATGATATGACATATGTACTAACTCCCAGGTAATAATAAATTGAAAGGAAAAAACCTCATAGATCCAGGAATGAGTTTGCAGCTCACACTAAATTCTAGCTCCAACTTCAGAAAAATTCATTCTTACATCATGGCCCTACTCGATACGCAGCCTCAGAGAGGGAACACAGAATATACAGGTGTTATATGGTGAAGAAATTATATGGTGCCTAGGTATCAGGTAAATAGCATCTAGGGTGTTAAAGGCTTGTCTCCAAGCAAGCAACCATATTGTGAGATGTCAACTAAGTCCCCATGGAAGAAGCACACCATCATCAGTCACTGAAGGACTGTAAATCATACAATCCAAAATCAAAGGAGGAATTAGTATCAGAGGCTAAATTGTGGGACTAGGGTTTGCAGAAGGTTATAGATGTCAGTGGGAGTCTCTTAGTGTTTTTTATCCTTCAGAATATTAATCACTGTATCTTCTAATTTACCAAATGATTCTTCTGTACTTTCAACTCTGTTGTTAAAATATCTCATTGATTTTCTTAATTTTGCTATTTTCTCCTGTGGTTCTAGCATTTCTTTATGTATACTTTTAACAGCAACTATGATTTTTATTAACTTATTGTTTTGCTCATTCATTGTTTTCTTGGAATACTTTGAGCTTGTTTAGTTTGGTTGTATGTTTTGTAAATTATATTTATTATTTGGACTTCCATAGGTACATTTCTCTCTTCATCTTTGTTTGGGTCAACCATTATTTTATTGTTATTGTTTTTAGTGTTTCTTATATTTTAAGGAGCCCTGATAGTGCACTAATTAAAGTGTTTGGCTAATCACCAACAAGTCAGTAGTTTGAACCCACCAGCCCCTCTTTGGGAGAAAGATGTAGCAATCTGCTTTCATAGAAGTTTTCAACTTCTTAAGCCCTGTGGGGCAATTCTATTATATTCCATAGGCTTCCTGTGAGTCTGAATCAAGTTGATAGCAATGAGGTTGTGGGATTTGTGTGTGTGTGTGTGTGTGTGTGTGTGTGTGTGTGTGTGTGTGTGTTGGAGGAGGGTGATCTTTCACTGAAGATGAGGCATTGCTATTTTGCAAGATGTTCACTTCTTAAATTCTAGTATCCTATGTTTTCAACTGTTTTATGTGGGAAACTGTTAAGTGGTCAGAGTGTTCAAGCACTGCTTGTTACTCTCCCTCTCGCTGTGAGAACTCTACTCCCAGAGGTCCTGACCAGCTTATTTAAATATTTTACTGGTTCTATAACTGAACCGAGAACGAAGTGGTCCATCCACAAAAATGCACCATTTTTATTCTTTTGATATAATTCTCTTTCTTGTTTTGCCACAACTCTCCTGTGAGAGTCGTAATTCAACTTGGAGTAAAGTCAGAATGAATTACTGAGACACAGAAGTGAGGGGGGTGGAAAAAGTTTTTTCTAACCTACCAGAAGTCTTCCACCCATTATTCAGGGTCCACCTATTCCGAGACAGAGTTCGGCTCCTTTCTTTTCCTCAGAAGAATACATAATCAGCTGTGTGTCTGCAGCCCGAGCCGCTGCAGACACGGGGAGGGAGACACTGGCAGATGCTGAACTTTCCACAAAGGAGATTTGTTCTGCTGATCTCATTTGGAGCTCGGGTATTTTTTTCTGTGTATTGGCAATCCAGGTGTTCTTAAAGGGCTCAGGCTCTACTGAAGCCCTTTGTAATGGTCTGTCCCCACATAAACATGTTTTTTTTCTTACAGCTTTGTTCTTATTACTGTCCTGGATCTCTCCACAGGTATCTTCTGACAAGTTCAAGGTTTCTTCCACTCAGAACAGAATTTTTGTTTCATTTCTTGTGGGGGAGGTTGAGAATGTATGCCTGTTTATGTCACCAATCCAGAAGTTAAAGAATCATTCTTAAAGTATAAAATACATATGTCTAAGGAGACAGGATGTTAAACAATGTCTCCACCGAGATAATTCTATAAAGATCCATAATTTTAAAAGTTCTATTGAAAGCAGTGAAAGGAAATACCTCATGCTTTACAGAGTTAAAATTTCTGCAAAGTTAACCCTGAAAAGCTTTTTATTCATAAGCATTATTTGAAACCATAATATTCTACATGCTCTTCAGAGTGTTGAATGTATACATTTAGAAAGATATCTCTTTAAAAGATTCTTGTTTACAAGCAAACCTATTGAGTGCACTGTCTAATCACACATCTCTAAAGTGTTACACACCTTCTAGAGGACTGAAAACATATTTTAAACTGTTTTAATATTCTCAGAATTTTGAGCATTCAACAGTCTTCTATACACACACACCTCTGTAAAACTTAATACTTACTTACAAAACAAAACCCTAAAACAAAAAGAAACCCATTTAATTAAATGTTTGAACACTGTTTTATGAGGAGAGTTATATGATTTCCAAAATGTTGACTGTAAACATTCATATCCACAAGAAGCATTCCTTCACACTCTATGTAAACAAATCATTTTAAGGAGAATATTATATGCTTTCCCGAGTGTTAGAAACTCTTTAAAAAGAGATAACTCCATAAAGCTTCATTATCTCAAAGAAGTGTGTAAACATTACTTCTAAAGAATCACATGCTTTTCGGAGTCCCAAACATGCTTTCAAAGCTTCTTAGATGCTAGAACCACTCTGAAACCCACACAAACAATCATATCTCCCTAAAAATAATTTAAATGTTTCCAGAATGTTAAATGTAATTCATTATTTACAGAGAAAACTCTGCAAAACTTATTATTCAGAAGAAACACACCAATTATGTAAGTAACACATTTTGCTTGAGATATTGTTGTTCCCCCTTCCAGATTGAAAAATATACTGTTTTATGTAGATTTCCCTACAAAGCGTCTTCTTTTAATATCTCAAAATTTCTAAATTGACTAAAATTACACCCTACACTGATATGGCCTCATTGACATGAAAAGAAAATCCAATTTCCCAAAGGGATTAAATCCATAGCTATGAGAATAAGAAATCCAACACGTTTCTGAGGGGTTGGGGTTAGATGCATATGCTTTCATTCATAACATTCTTAAACACACTGTGTAAGCATGCATCTGTGCTGACCACATATGCCTTTCAAAGTGCTGAACATACCATTTGTCTGTCAGCTTGTTGTACTTTAGTGGCTTGCACATTTTGGTGATGGTGGAAACTATGCCACCCATATTTCAGCACAAAAATACAAGGTGGAAAGGTTTCCAGACTAACAATAGAGTATGAAAAAGGAACGAGCTGTCCAATTTGGATGGAGTAGCCATTGAAAACCTTATGAATAGCAACAGAACAATACCAGATCTAGTGATGAAAGATGAGTCCTTGTGGTCTGAAGGCACTCAAAAATGACTGAAGAAGAGCTGCCTTTCCGAAGTAGAGTCAATCCTAATGACTTGGATAGAGGAAGGCTTTCAAAGCCTTCATTTGCTAATGGGGCATGACTCAAAAATGAGAAGAAACAGCTGCAAACATATATACAAATATACAAATAAACAGAACATGGAACCAAATCTAGGAAAATTAGAATTTGTGAAAAATAAAACGAAATATAAAGATTTATATCCAAGGTATTAGTGAGCTGAAATAGCTGGATATTAGTCATTTCAAATCAGAAAATTACATAGTATGTTATTCTGGGAATGATAAATTTAAGAGGAATTCCATCACATCCATCATAAATATTTTTTTGATCTATCTTGAAGTATAATGCTGCCTGTGATAGGATAATATCTATATCTATATCTATATCTATATCTATATCTATCTATCTATCTATCTATCTATACACAAGGGAAATCCATTTAATACAGCTATTATTCAAATTCATGCACCAACCACTACAGTTAATGATGAAGTAATTGGAGAATTGTGTACATGGGCAAATAGGCAGGTATTTGATCAGAACAAAGGAATGTTGAGTGGATTGAAATCAGGAAAACATATGTCAAGGCTGTATGGTGTCACCAGGCTTATTCAATCTGTATACTTAACAAAGTATCCGAGAAGCTGGGCTATGTGAAGGGGAATGTGACACGCATCTTGAAGGAAGGCTTACTAAAATGCAGATGACACACCTTTGCCTGTTGAAGGATAGGAGGAACAGAACGACTTGCTGAAGACGAACAAGGACTGTAGCTATCAATGTGGATTACAACTCAACATAAACAAAACCTAAATCCATGCAACTGGACCAGTAGGCAACATAATGATAGAAAAGTGGTGAAGATTGAAGTTGTCAAGGATTTCACCTTGTCAGTATCTACAATTAGTGTTCATGGAAGCAACAATCAAGAGATCAAATGACATGTTGCATTGGGAAAATCTGCTGCACAAGGCCTCTTTAAAGTGTTAAAAAGCAAGGAAGTTACTTTTTTAAGTTAAAAAGCAAGGATGAAAGGTACACATGACCCATGCCATGGTATTTGTAAATGCCTCATTTGTATGTGAATGTTGGACATTGAATAAAGAACACTAAAGAAAAATCAACTATTTGAACTATAGTGTTGGCAAATAATATTGAAAACATCATGGACTGCCAAAAGGACAAACAAATCTGTCTTGGAAATAGTACATCCAAAATGCTACTTAGAAGCAAACATGATGAGACTCCATCTCATGTATTTTGTGCATATTATCAGAAGAGACTGGTCCCTAGAAAGGAACATAACTCTTGGGAAAGTAGAAGGAGACTCTGAGGTAGTTAGTTTATTGTGCCAACCTGGTCGATAAACACATGTGGGCAGAGAGATAAATGGGTCAGTGAGCCTTGCCTTTTTTGTCTCTTGCTCTTTGATTATCAGACCAGTGTGTGGCTGCCTTGCTTGTTCTTTGCCTCAATTTTCAAACTACATTACCTGTGAGACACCGAAGCCGTGGACTGTGCTGCTGTAATTTGAGGTTCATTCAAGACCTGCTTCGCCACACCATTGGAATTTACATCTCAAGCTGGGAACTGTGAGATGCTTACACGTTCACTGATTCGGCTTTCCTCCTGTAGTCGGCATCATTGCATCTGCTTTGTAAGATGGAGGTGGACTGGTGTTTGACGTATGGGTTAATGTTGGACTTTTGGGCTTGCACAGCACTGGGTTGGGATGTTTTCTTGTTGTGCACTTAATCTTTACAAAAAACTCTGTCTTGTACATGCATTTCTGTGGATTTGTATCTCTAAAGTATCCAGACTAACACAAACTCTCAAAGAGATAGATTGACACAGTGGATCCAACAATGAGCTCCAACATAACAAATTAGTGAGATTTCTGCAGGACCGATCAGTGTTTTGTTCTGTTGTGCATAGAATTACTGTGAGTTGGCACCTACTAACAAAAATACACTGTACAAAGATGAAGGCTTCTTGTTTGTCATTTTAGGCCAATTTGTAAACATACTCTTTTTTTAAAAAATAGTACAAAGTTTCCAGAGTGCTACACAAAATCTTTTCAGAGATGAATTTGCAAAACTCTAAACTAACAAGAAAGACAAATTAAAAACAAACAACAACATCCATTTAAGGAATAGTTCAAGAAGTCCTACCTAAAGAGAATGTTAGATGCATCGAATTGTATTGTACACTCTTCAACGCATTTTTTTACATAGACAGTCCTTGTTCTAATTCTCTAAAGAAGCAACTCCAGTGAAGTATTCATATAATCAGGGAGAGGGGGGAGCGAGGAGGGAGGGGGAAACTCAGTAGCTTACACCAAGGGCTCAAGTAGAAAGCAGGTGTTGTGAGAATGATGAAGTCATATGTACTAATGATGTATGTACGGAATGTGAAGAGTTGTATAAGCCCCTAATAAAATGATTATTTAAAAAAGTATTCATATAAATTTCTATATAGAAGTATTCATATAAATGTCTATAGAGAGATTTAGTTCAAATAAATGGCTCAGATAATTGTGGGGATTGCCATGTCACAAATCTATGGGTTAGTTGGCCAGCTGGGAATTTCTGTTGGTTTGTGGGTTTTGGGGAATGATGAATCCAAAATCTGTAGGTTAGGCAGCTGCCTCACTGAAAGCTTCTGCAGGCTTACATTCCAAGAATGAGAAATAAGGCCAGGTGACAAGAGAACAAGGGTTTAAAGAAAGAGCAAGACTTGCTGAAATTCCCATTTATATACTGGACACAGGCCATATCCCCAAGGAAAATCCTCTTTCAACTGATTGGCTGATCACATTAGGTTACATCGTGGGTGTGATTGCAATATATTGCATTATGGAAGAGCAATCAGTCCAATGTCTGCCAAACCTCTGAGACTCACAACCCAACCAAGTTGTCACCTTACATTAATCATCGTAGGTCAGTGAAGATTCTTCCTCTCAAGAAGCACTCTTAAACACAGTATATAAACACACTTCTCTAAAGACAGTGTGACAAACTTTGCTGAATGCAAATCGAGGTAAATTTACAAAGTGACGTATGCACTAATAATCCTGAACTAATTAAGTAATCACATTTCTCTAGAGAAAAGTTGAACATGTTTTCTGTGTTAAACACACTTTTACAGACTTAACTATAAAGTTCGCAAACATAAAAGCCCTATTAATTAAAATGTTTTAACATACTTCACCAAAGAAGGTGGTGAATGCTTCCCAAAGTGTTGAAAATGCACCTTTAAAAAGAAACACTGCAAAGCTCCTTACTCATAAGCAACACGTCTGAACACACATACCTTTCCTGGAGAAGACATCATGCTTGGGAAAGCGGAGGGGCAGCAAAAAAAGAGGAAGGCTTTCGAAGAGATGGATTGACACCGCTGCTGCAATGATGGTTCAGGCACGGGAACAATTGCCAAGATGGCACAGGACCGCAGAGAGCTTCCTTCTGTTGTGCATAGGGTCACTTGGGGTTGTAAGCGACTGAACGGCACCCATCAACAACACAACTTGGTAGCGAAACATACTCTTCATTTTTAGAAATCATTTTATTGGGGGCTCTTACAGCTCTTTTAACAATCCATTCATCCATTGTATCAAGCACAGTTTTACATATATTGCCATTGTCCTTTTCAAAACATTTTCTTTCTACTCCAGCCTTAGTATTAGCTCCTCCTTCTACCTCCCCATCCCCAACCCTTGTGAACCACTGATAAATTACAAATGATTATTATTTTCATACCTTACACCGTCTGCTGTCTCCATTCACCCATGTTCCTGTTGTTCACCCCCCTGGGGTTGCTATACGTTAATTGTTGCGATCAGTTCCCCCTTTCTCCCCACCTGCCCCTTACCCTCATGGTATCGCTACTCCCGTTATTGTTCCAGAGGGGTTTATGTATCCTGGATTCCATGTGTCAAGAGCTCCTATCTGTTCCAGTGTACATGTTCTGCTCTACCTGGATTTGTAAGGTAGAACTGTGGTCATGATAGTGGTGAGGAGGAAGCATTAACAACTAGAGGAATGTTGTATGTTTCATCAGTGCTATACTGCATCCTGACTGACTTGTCCCTTCCCTGTGACCCTTCTGTGAGGGAATGTCCCATTGTCTACAGATGGGCTTTGGGTCTCCATTCTGCCCCCCACCATTGTTCGCATAGATATAATATTTTTGTTTTGAGTTTTATGATGCCTGATACCTGATTCTGTCAACACCTCATGATCACACAGACTGGTGTGTTTCTTCCATGTGGGCTTTATTGCTTCTCTGCTGGATGGCTGCTAAATCTTTTAATAGCCAGGCACCATCAGCTTTCTTCACCATAAACACACTCTATAACAAAGATAATGTCAGTCACATACCATATATAATTGAGTATAAGCCGACCTGAATATCAGCCAAGGCACCTAATTTTACGACAAAAACTGCATTATTAAAATGTGCTGAAAAGCTCGGCTTATACATGAGTATATATGGTAAGACCCTATTTGATGAGGTGTTTAAACATTCCTCTAAAGAAAATATTGCAGCTTCAAAAATATTAAACACACTCATTGAAAATATTATTTATTTTTTTTGATCTCATATAGATACTTCTTAAATGAGTATACTATTCAGGGTAGATATTTCTGCTAATTAAACTAAACTATCCCTGGTGTCATAGTGGTTACAAGTTGAGCTGAGATCTCCAAGGTCCACAGTTCAAAACCACCAGGTGCTTTGTGGGAGAAAGATGGGGCTTTCTACAGCAAACAACCCACAGGGGCAGTTCTACCCTGTCGTAGAGAGTCACTTTGAGTCTGCATCAGCTCAGTGTCAATGAGAGTGACTGAGATTATTTGATTTTTAAAAGACTTCAAGGGATAATTTTGGTTTAAGGTTTAAAGATTGCCTCTGGGCAATGGCATCAATATTTCAGCTAACCTTCAGGGCTTCTACAAGTCTGGAGGCCCTGAGAGTTTGAGAGATACTGCTCTAGTTTCTTATTCACCAGAATTACTCTTAAACATAGTACGTAAACACTCTTTTAAAAGGTTGTGACTTGCTTTCAAGAGGTAACTCTGTAAAACTTTATACTCACATAAACCCCTATTTAATGATGTGTTTTAATACTCTCCCACAAAAAGGATGTTACATGCTTTCCAGGAAGTTAAATGCACCCTTTTACCAAGATGGTTCTGTAAGGCCCTTTTCCACAAGAAGCACTCTGACACAAGGCATGTAAACCCATCTCTCTAAAGAGAACTGTTTGTGCTTTCTGGAGCAGCACCCACCCTCTACTCGCAGAGATTATTCTGAACATGTCATAATCACAGCACACCTTTATATCAAACGTTCACATGTATATATAATTAAGAATACCATGGCACACATTGGTCCTCAAAATAACTTCCCTATGTTACAAAACTGCAGATTTGCCAGTGGTGCAGCAGATTTGCCAATGTAATACTAGGGCCATTAAAGAGATGCAACTCAAATCCATATTAAGATATTTCACCTCATACTAATTTTAATATTCTTGAATTTTGAGCTATGTGTGAGAGATTACATCTCTATTGTTTTAAGGAAACCACAGCTCCTAATAAGCAAATGTTATCATTCTTTGACGCTCCAGAAAATCAACAAGCAAAACGCCTTTACCCACTCAAATAACTGTTGTCAAGATCTTTTCCCTTACTGGTCCAATTTTTAAAAGACGTGTAACAGGAGATGGTTCAGGATCTTGATCTTACTTGTTTAAAATTTCCACTGAAGGCATTGCTATTGTCTGCAACTGATCTGTGCACAACAGTTTTGAACTTATCAAACAGAATACTAGCTCAACTTTAATTTTTCAGTCAGGATTGTATAAACAGGACCAGGTGAATTATCTATGGTGTTGACTATTTTTTTCTGCTGTTATTTGTCAGTGCTCTTCATTTAAGCCATAGAAAAGATGACTCCCCCCACAAACAATTGATGTAAATGATCTGGTACTGCAGACTTAATCTTCAACATAATCTCAGCCTATCTTAAAATTAGTGATCCCTTTGTGAACTGCTGATTGTTCTTGAAGATTTTCCCCATAAACTTTTCTTAAATTATCAATGATTTCACCATTCTCTCATGCTTTTTCATAAATCTGATATTTGTTCTAGATTCCTAGAACTCATGTGACTCTGCTACATGTTCCTTTCAAACTGGGGTTTTATCCTTCTTAGTGCCCCAAACTTGATCACGTTAAGACATGTTAACTAGTTAATTTTGTTGAAAAAATTTGAAATCCAAGCCGAGATAATTCATAATACACACATTCCTTTTTAAAAAAAATCATATTATTGGAGGCTCCTACAATTCTTATTGCAATTCATACATACATCCATTGTGTCAAGCACATATGTACATTTGTTGCCATCATCATTCTCAAAACATTTGCCTTCTACTTGAGCCCTTAATACTGGCTACTCATTTTTCCTGCTCCTTCTCCCACCCCATGAACCCTTTATAATTCATAAATTATTATTATTTTGTCATATGTTACACTGTCCAACGTCTCCCCCCGCCCTCTTCTCTGCTGTACATCCCCCATGGAGGAGGCTATATGTAGATTCTTGTAATTGGTTCCCCCTTTCTACCCCACATTCCCTCCACCCTCCAGGCATCGCCACTCTCACCACTGGTCCTGGATGGGTCATCTGTCCTGGATTCCCTGTAGTTCCAGTTGCTATCTGTACCAATGTACAGCCTCTGGTCTAGCCAGATTTGTAAGGTAGAATTGGGATCATCATAGTGTGGGAGAGGATGCATTGAAGAACTAGAGGAAGGTTATGTTTCTTTGCTACCCTGCACCCTAACTGGCTCATCTCCTCCCCACAGTCCTTCAGTAAGGGGGTGTCCAGTTGCCTACTGATGGACTTTGAGTCTCCACTCTGCACTCACCCTCATTTACAATTATATTATTTTTTGTTCTTTGATGCTTGACACCTGATCCCTTCGACAGCTCGTGGTCAGACGGGCTGGTGTGCTTCTTCCATGTGGGCTTTGCTGCTTCTGAGCTAGATGGCCGCTTGTTTACCGCCAAGCCTTTAAGCCTCAGATGCTATATCTTTTGATAGCCAGGCACCATCAGCTTTCTTCACCACATTTGCTTATGCACACGTTTATCTTCAGTGATCATATCGGGAAGGTGGGCACCCACTGATATGATACTTTGTTCTTTGATGTCTGATAACTGGTCCCTTCTACATCTTGTGGTCAGACGGACTGGTGTGCTTCTTCCATGTGGGCTTTGCTGCTTCTGAGCTAGATGGCCGCTTGTTTACCGCCAAGCCTTTAAGACCCCAGATGCTATATCTTTTGATAGCCAGGCACCATCATCTTTCTTCCCCACATTTGCTTATGCACGCCTTTTTCTTCAGCAATCATGTTGGGAAGGTGTGCATCATGGAATGCCAATTTAATAGAACAACATGTTCTTGCATTGAGTGAAGGCCCAAACACATTCGTTTTTAAGATCCCTCATATTTAGACATCTTCTGATACTAGATTACATCCCCCTTGCCCATCCCTCCCAACACTGCTAATCACTTTTAAACTACGATCTTTATATATTTGTCTATTATAGGCATTTCATATAAGTGAAATCATATGATGTAATTTTGTGATTGACTTACTTCACTCAATATAATGTTTTCAAACATATCTGTGTTATGCCATGTATCAGGACTTCATTTCTCTTTATGGTATGGTAATATATCATTCATCTTTTTCCTCTTCTTTCTGCCTTCTCAGGTTCTAACAAAATATTCTAAATGATTCTACATTATATTACCATATACATTCTACATTATATTATTTATAAATGGCAGTCATTTCCTTAGAATTTTCAGTGTACATTTTCAAGTAATCTAAGTCTCATTTTATATCATTTTGCATGCCCCCTCACTTTCCTTATGATATTCCACTCATCCGTATTAATCATCGGAAAGTGCTGCTATTATTAAAGAATCATCGTTTATAACAAAGCATTAAGAGATTTTATTTACTATCACTTATTCTTTCTCTTTTGTTCTTTCTTTTTACTGTAGATTAGAATTTCTGAGCTATATCAGTATTCTTTCTGAAGAATTTCTTCTAACATTTCTTAGGGGTCCAGTAAGGAGTCTTGGTAGCATGGTAGACTAAACATTGAGCTGCTAACCACAAGATCAGTGGTTCAAACACACCATGGGAGAAAGATGAGCCTGCCCTGGCTGCTGTGATGCAGCACTGAGCAGATGGTAGGGGATTTCATTTTCTATGAGACAGGTATTTCGGCAATGACTTCACTCTGTTCACATGTAATGTATTCATACTGTTTGATGTATACATCTTGTCTGTTGTATACATATTAATTGATGTATTTTCTACTTTCTAAAGATAATTAAGCAGGTATACAGTTTTAGGTTGTTTTGGTGGTTGTTTGTTTTCTTTCAGCTACTTAAATATTTTACCCCATTCTCTTGTTGCTTGAACAGATTTTAGCAATAAATTCAGCATAATTCTTATCCTTGTGGCTTTATAAGCAAATGTATGTATATTCCTGCTCTGGAATTTTTCAGAATTTTCTCCTTGTGCCTGTTTTTCTGAAGTTTGAATATGGTATGCCTAAGCATAAATTTTTGTTTGGATAATTATCTTCTTCTCTAAATTTCTTGGATATGTGAAATCTTCTTATATTAATTTTGGGAAATCTTACATTATCACTTCAAATATTTCTTTCTCTTTTGTTATTCTAAATATGCGTATGCCCACCTGTTTGAATGGTCCTACTTTTTGAAAATCATTTTATTGGGGTCTCATACAACTTTTATCATAATACATCAATTGTATAAAGCATGTTTGTACATTCGTTACCCTCATCATTCTCAAAACATTTGCTTTCCATGTAAACCCCTGGTAACAGCTCCTCATTTTTACCCACTCCCTCATGAACCCTTGATAATTTCTAAATTATTATTTTGTCATATATTATACTTTCCGACATGTCCCTTCACCCACTTTTCTGTTGTCTGCCCCCCAGGGAGGAGGTTATATGTAGATCCTTGTAATCGGTGTCTCCTTTCCACTCCATCCTTCCGATATCGCCACTCTCACTACTGCTCCTGAAGGGGTCATCCGTCCTGGATTCCCTGTGTTTCCAGTTCCTGTCTGTACCAATATACATCTTCCGGTCTAGCCAGATTTGTAAGGTAGAATTGGGATCATGATAGTGGGGCAGGGAGGAAGCATTTCGGAATTAGAGGAAAGTTGTATGTTTCATTGTTGCTACACTGCACCCGGACTGGTTCATCTCCTCCCCATGACCCTTCTGAAAGGGGATGTTCAGTTGCCTACAAATGGGCTTTGGGTCCCCACTCCACACTCCCCCTCTTTCACAATGATATGATTTTTTGTTCTTTCATGCCTGATACCTCATCCCTTCGACACCTTTTGATCACACAGGTTGATGTGCTTCTTCCATGTGGGCTTTGTTGCTTCCCAGCTAGATAGCAGCTTGTTTACTTTCAAGCCTTTAAGACCCCCAAATGCTATATCTTTTGAAAGCCAGGAACCATCAGCTTTCTTCATCACATTTGCTTATGCACCCATTTGTCTTCGGTGATTGTGTCGGGAAGGTGAGCATCATGGAATGCCAGTTTAATAGAACAAAATATTCTTGCATTGATGGAGTACTTGAGTGGATTCCCAATGTCCATCTACTACTTTAATAAACCTATAAATATATGCACATAGATCTATTTCCCCATCGTATATAAATATTTTTGCATATGTATATGCCTTTATTTAGACCTCTATAAATGCCCTTTGCCTCCTAGCTCTTTCCTCTATTTCCTTTTACTTTCCTCTTGTCCCACTATCATGCTCAGCCTTCATTTGGGTTTCAGTAATTCCTCTCGGTCACATTACCCTTGATCATTACCCTCTCCTCATCACTGATTTGGATCACTTGTTGTTCCCTTTCCCTGGGTTTGTTAGCACCACTTCCTGTCCCCCCACCTCCCCTTCTCCAATGTCCCCCTGGAACCGTCGATCCCGTTGTTTTCTCCTCCAGATTGTTCATCCAGCCTATCTTATTTAGACAGACCTGCGGAAATAATAGCATGCACAAAAATAAGACAGAGCAAAACCAAGCAATGAAAGAAAACAAAACAACAACAACAACAACAACAAATCCATGGCAAAACAAAACAAAAAACACACAACAACAACAAAGAAAAGCTTGTAATTAGTTCAAGGACTGTTTGTTGGCCTTTAGGAGTGTTTTCTGGTCAAGTATGATGGGTGCCAAGACCAGACCCCTAAGTCTATTTTTGGTATTCCCTGGGGACTTCATTGCCCTGTTCACCTTGTTGTTCTGTTGCACAACCTTAGTGTTTTGCCTTGGTGTGGTGGGAACAGATCTGGCTCAATTCCCAAACTGTGTCTTCAGTGTTGTCCCCCGTAGGGCTATAGGTCAATGAGGTATAGTGGGGTTGGCCATGTGGTCTTCTCTGTGGATTGGCTGCTCTGAGCAGGAATATTATCATCAAGGCTTGGTGGGTCAGGATGTGCTCCACTCTCTCTTTCCCTCCCTTCATTTGCTCCTGTGTGCTCTGATCAGACATGTCCCTCTCCCTAAGCTGCAGCTTCAGTGCTGTCCTCTGAAATAAATTCTTCTGGGGGAGAGGGGCAGCTGTCTACGTAGTTGGGATTGGTGCTGGCCACTCAGAGAATGGTCCCACCTTTGTTGAATGTTCTTTTCTGGTTTTTGCTTGACTTCAGGTGGTAGAGGGCAGGGTTTTAAAATTTTTTCTTCTTGGTTTTCAGTTTGTGAACTTTCTATTGACATATCTTTAAGGTCGACCATTCTGTTCTCTTTCATGTCCAGTTTACTAATGTAGCGATTAAATGAATTCTTATATTCTGTAAGATGCTTTTGGTTCCCAACATTTACTTTTCACTCTTAGAGCCTTCATCTCTTTTATATTAACCATCTGTTTTTTTTATTTTTTCTAGATTCCTACTGTTATTTGGTAAAAGGTTAACCTTCAGTTTTTACCTGGTGCATATTTTATTTCCACTAGAGTTATTTATATATTAAACATAACTTTTGAAAGTTCCTTGTCTGAGAATCCCAGAATTTGTCTTGTCTGAATATGAGCCTCATATTTTCTTTGTCTTTTCAGACTCTTATTTTTCTCTTGCTTTTTTTTATTATGCTTTTTAATTTGTGTTGAAAGCCATACAGGATTGGTGGGTGGGGTAGGGGTGTTAATGTGGATTTTGATGTTAATCTGGCTAGGGATTGGGCTATGTTTAATGTTTTATGTATATGGAGGTTAGTCTACTATCCTGGTTTTAGTTTCCCTTGGTGCTTTTGAATTACCCTAAGAACTCCTCTTTAAATAGTCTGCACATTTCAACTCTTTCAAGAGTAATCCCACTTTTATTATATTAGAGCTATTGATTTTTTCAAATTGTGCATTAATAAACATAATCAGTACTAATTACTAGAAACACACCTCACCACAAAGCAGCTACTCAAGACAATAAAATGTGTTTTTAACACCGTGAATAACAACAGTGTGCAGAATCGATGCATTTTATAATGTCTTTGGAGGAATATTAGGTGGGGGAGTTGGGATCAGCATATAGCTGAGCATCCATCTGTGAGGTAATATAATTTTCAGTGAAAACTCTGTTCTATCCAGGGAGCTGTGATATGGTGATTAGGTTTCTTTGGTATTTCTATCCCACAGGAACTGTGAAAAAGGAGGGATTGAGTTTGTGGATTCAAACAGAAAGATTGTGTATTCCTTTCATAGCTGTATCCATGGTTAGTCCTAAAAAAATCATCAAATATTATAAAATTTTCTCTTTAGCTACTTGAGTCCTTTCCTTGGTTTCAAAAACAAACAAACATAACAAAAACAAAACAAAATGAAATAAAAAATAACTTCTGTTGTTCCTTCAATGAAATTCAGGTTTTCCAGCTAACCAAGTTCTACTCTACCCTTTTAAAATTATTTAAACATTTTTCTATGTTCTTAGCGAGCCTCCTTCAAAGACCACCCTTTAAGAAGTGGACAGAGAAAGGGTAGAATCTTGGAGAGTGGGGTGTGATTGCACAGTGAGATTCGAAGGATCGCAGCTCATGAACAATGGGCTGAGAGCTCTAGGAGAACTGTAGCTCATGAACAATGGGCTGAGAGCTCTAGGAGAACTGCAGCTCATGAACAATGGGCTGGGAGCACTAGGAGAACCGCAGCTCATGAACAATGGGCTGGGAGCACTAGGAGAACCGCAGCTCATGAACAATGGGCTGGGAGCTCTAGGAGCGTGGAGGTTCGCCTCCTGCCTCTCCCAGTCCGAGGCTTCAAAATGTTTAATTTTCCAGGTTCCTAATCTCCACACTGAAATACAGAAATAATAATAATTGAGCACTGTCCTGAGGATTATATGTAATATAGTATGTGAAATATTGACAACATTTCTAATGGACAGTTAGTGAAGAATGAAGAAAACTATTACTTTAGTTATCTTATGAAACATAACATCATCATAAATTAAGAAAAAATGAAGTTGTCAACAATTCCATTCTATTTGGATCAATAATGTCCATGGAAGCAATCAAGAAATCAAATGATGTATTACATGGGGCAAATCTGTTGGAAAATAGTTTTTTAAGTTGTTAAAGGAAGAGATGTCACTTTGACGACTAACGTGGACTCTTCTCAAGGTGTCATGGTCTTCTCCGTCACGTCACATGTGTGCCAAAGCTGGGAGATTCACACAGAAGACAGAGCAAGAACGGATACATTCTCACTGTAGTGTTGGCCATCAATACGAATAAACCACAGACTGCCAGAGAAATGGGAAAAGTCAGTGTGAGAAGAAATCCAACCAAAATGTTCCTAAAAGAGAAACCATTGAATTGGATATGTCCAGATATCTTATTAGGGAAAACAAATTGTTTATTAAAAAGTACATCATGATTAGTAAAGGAGAAGGTCAATGAAAATTATGGAAATCCTCAATAAGATTGATTGGCACAATAGTCTTAGCAATGAATTCAAACATAACAGTGATCATATCGTGACAATGAAGGGCAAAACAGCATTCTGTTATTCACAGGGTCATCCGGAACCAGAGCTTACTTGACAGAAACTAACAAGAACAGTAGCGAATGAGCCCCTGACCAGGAAATCCCCTGTTGCTGCCATTATGTCAGATTCTACTAGGACAAAACCTTCTTCTCGATACAAGTCTACCTTCCCAGCTCTCCATTCGTGGTGGTGTTACTTGCCCTGGAGTTGCTTCCAACTCAGGGTGACCGAGTGTAAAATAGAATGAAACACTGCCCGGTCCTGCACCATCCTCATGGTCCTATACCTGAGCCCACTGCTTCAGCCACTGTGTCAATCCAGCCTGCCAAAGGTTTTCCTTTTTTTAAATGACCCTCTACTTTATCAAGAATTATGTTCTTCTCCGGGGACTGGTATCTCCTGAAAACATGTCCAAAGTGTGTAGAGACAAAGTCTTGCCATCCTTCCCTCTAGGAAGCACCCTGGCTGTACTTCTTCCCAGACAGCTTTGTGTGTTTTCTTGGCAATCCATAGCACTTTCAATGTTCTTCTCCAGTGCCATCATTCAAATGCATTTATTCTTCTTTAGTTTTCCTCATTCAAAATCCAACTTTAATATGTACATGAGGTGATTGAAATATCAAGACTTGGTGTTTCTGTTGGGAATGTGTTTGATTTTAATTTGCTGCACTAAAAGGTGACATTGTAGAACACAAACCAGTATGCAGAAGAGGAATTCAGAGTGTCCAAAGATTAAAGGAGGAGTCCCTTATAAAATTACATGGAGTAAGTGTGTTTTCATCAGTCTGAAAAGATGATGACTCGGAGACATAAATCAAGAATCTTTTTGAAGTTACTATTTTGGAGTTATTAGTATGTGTCAGAACATTCATTACACATTTAACCCACACAAAGGTCCTCTGGGATAGTGTTATTATTCGTGCTGGTGGGACTACCTGTAAGCATTGGACTGCTTACTTCCAGGTTCAATGCATCATCAACTCTGCAGGAGAAAGATGAGGGGCTGTCCGTACTCCTAAAGATGTGCGGAAACCTCATATAAGTTGCTATGAGTAGAAACCAAGTCATTGGCAGTGGATTTGGGTTGCTATTATTATTATTAGGGCTAATTACAGATTAGGATAAAAAGGCTCTAATAAAGTGACTTGCTCAAAGGCCACCATGAGTAAATGGCACATGTACGAAATGTATATGAACAGATTTAGAAAAGCTAGGGATTTCTATGGAGTTAAAACCAAAAGTGATTTCTAGCTTCATACAAAGAAACACCGATTGATGGCTACCATAGTTTTCAAGATAAATATTAATTCTTACAAATAAAGGTAAAATGTATGCCATTAAGAAAAAAAAAACACGAATAATTGATGGTGGGTCCAAGAGAGTGCAATGATATATTTTATTTTAAAATTGTGCTTTAGATGAAAGTTTACAAAATAATCGGTTCCTATTTGATAGTCTATGTGGAATGCAACCAATATCATGGAGGATTTTATGTACAAAGTTCTATCACTCTTCTGATTTGTGGGAGGGTTCAGGGTTTCTGTTGAATTATATTTTCTATCCGATCCTACCTTCTTGTTTTTGCTTTGGAGCAAATATTCTTTTGATCTTATATAATTGATTGTTCTAAGGAACATGTTCCAATTAAGTGTTATTGTTTATTGTATGTGCCTATCTATTGTTTAGAAGCCCTGGTGGCATGGTGATTACACATTGGGCTGTTATTCACAAGGTTTATAGTTTGAAACCACCAGCTACTCCACAGGAGAAAGATGAGATTTCTATTCCCATAATCGAAGTCTCAGAAACTCACAGCAGGGGCAATTCCGCCAGTCTTATAGGACCCCTATGAGTCTGCATCAACTGGAAGGCAGTGCCTTTTTGTTGTTGTTGTTGTTTTTAGTTATGTAAGATTGATTTTTGCTCAAAGCAGAGAATACCAGAAATATGTTACTTATGTTTAATTGACTATGCAAATGCATTGGACTATGTGGACCCTAACCAACTATGGACAACCATGAGAAGGATTAGACTTTGAAAGCATGTTGTTGTGTTCATGGGAACTTTTATATGTATCAAGAGGCAGTTGTGAAATTAGAACAAGAGAATATTTACTGATTGACAACTCTGGTTCTCTGTTCTTAGTCTTTTGATTTTATTTCTGAGAATTATTTATCTTGGCTTGTTTCTAGCGGTGCCCTAATCTCAGGTTGTTGTTATCTGATGGTTTTCCCTCTGAAAGACCCTCTTTAATTTTTCTTGAAAGGATTCTTCTGGTTCTTAGACTTCTCAGTTTCTGCTTATCTGGAAATGTCCTCATTTACCATTATATTTGAAAGACAATTCTGAAGGTCAGATAATTGGTGATTACTTCCTGCCAAGGTTTTATATATGTCCTGGTACTGTTTTGTCTGCATCATTTCTGCTAAGCCAAGCTCGGTTGTGCTAGTTTCCCTTGAAAGTGAGTTTTTGTTTTTCTTGAACTGCTGTCAGGATTACCTCTTTGTCTCAGATTTTGGGAAATCTGATTATGATGGCTCGGTAAATTTCTTTTGAGGTATATCCCATATGGAATTAATTTAGCTTCTTGGGTAGATATCTTCTTTTCTTCCATAATATCAGGACTGTTTTTTTGTTCTCAAATCTTTGGCAATCCTCTCTCTCTCTCATTCTCTCTATCTATCTCTCTCCCTCTCTCCCTCTCTCTCTCTTTCTAATCTCCTCTAGGATTGGACCACATGCATTTTTCTTCTTGATAATGTCCCATATAATCCTTAGGATTTGCTCTTTCACTTTTTTTCTGATTCTTCAAACAAATTAGTGTCAAGGTATTTGTTCTTTATATTACTGATTGATGTATATTATATTATATTTATATTAGTTCAATTGATTCCATTATGCTCTATGAGGGGGTACCCCTCCCCCCAAAAACAAACAATCCGAATGTGATGTGAGGAGGGTAGTGCTTTCAGAGTTTGTTCCACCAGGCCAGACTGTTAAAGCTTTCTATTTAGAAGTTCAGAAAAGATTGCATTACAGTATGCGACAAAAAAGGCCTGATTTGTGGCAGATGGGGGACTGGTTTTGCCACCATGACAATGCATCTGCTTATGCAGCCAGCTCAGTTTGCCAGTTTTTGGCAAAAAAAAAAAAAAGACAGAGAGAGAGAGAGAAAAAGCATGCTTCTCTTGCCTCACACACCTGATTCACCTGATCTCACTCCATGCGAGTTCTGTTTGTTTCTGCAAATGAAGAGGGACATGAAAGGCCAGTGATTTGATGACATAAAAGAGGTGAAGGAAAAAATGAGGGAGGTGCTGTCAGACATCCAAACAGATGCATTTGAAGAGTGTTTCCAAGAATGGAATCACAGATTTGACAAATGTATTAAGTGTAATGGAGAGTATTTTGAGGGTGATAAGGTTGGTTTGTTAAAAAAAAAAAAAAGTAAATACATAGCTTTGAAAAAAAATTCTGGCTTTTCTTTTTGGGCAGTGGGGCATAGGGGGAAGGAGTAAACCCTCTCATATTATTTAAAATCCTTGCATCACACACGCTGGTGTGCTTCTTCCATGTGGACTTAGTTGACACCTCACATAGATGACTACTTGTTTGAAGGCAAGCCTTTCAGACCCCAGATACTATTGTTTATGATAGTCTCTAGTTTCTTCACTACTCTTTGCTACCCATATCTTCAGTGAACTTTTCATGAGGTAGAGTAAAGTTGGGCCATGTCATAAGAACTAATGTTCTTATATTGAAGCTAGAATTAGGTGCAAGTTCAAAATTCATCCACGCATCTATGATTTATATACGTTTCTGGTTCATTTTAGAGACAGCATTGTCATTTCTTGTTAGAGGACCTTATCAATCATCCCCTTGTGCCATCACTTCCACTGCCATCAAGTCAATGCTGACTCATCGAAACCCTATAGGGAAGGGAAGCTTAGAACTAGACTCAGTCATCTTGTAGAGATGGGTGGAACTCCCAACTGTGGCCCAATGGCACATTTTTAGCCTGAAATGGAACCACACCACAGGGATCAACTTTCAGCCAAACACTACAAAGGTTTACAAAATGAACGATAACGTGAAGGAGAAATATACTACTCAATATTATCACCCAAAGGAGATAAAAGGGGAGCATTTTTTCCTAAAACAAAGCTCAGAAGGTAAGAAGTAGCAAGAAAGGACAAATGGAAACAAGAAAGTATATAAATGGTGGAATGGAAAGCTAATTTGCTGTATAATTGTTAACGCAAACTCAATGAAAGAAAACAGAAATATGTGGAGTGGGAGGCACACCTTTTAACAAAGCATTAATGAGCCCATCACTCATTTGTCTCAATATTTCCCATGAACTTCTTGTGAAATCCATGAAGAATTAATGAGTCAAGGTCAGGGACCTCCATCTACCAAACTCCTTGGGTATACAAGAAAACTCTATTCTGGAACTGATGTCTTTTAATATGTTTATCTATTTGTGACAACATTCACCATGATCCAACTCAGGAAAGGCAACATAACATGATAGAAGCATTCTTGGCTTTATGGTTTTGTTGTTGCTTTTTAGTATTAAATGATACTCATTTTTTGTTAATGTCACCAGACATGGCTCTCTTGTACCTTATTTATGTTATTTTAATGTTCTCTCTGTCATATGGATAAATAGGACTCCTCAGCCTGGAGAACCGCTTTGGATTGATGCAGCTTAGAGCAAAACATCAGCCCTGTTCTTCAGATATTCCCAAAATTGGGTGGAATGCCCTCAAGTCATAGTTTGCCTCTTATGGACTTGCTTTCCTTTTATTTTTCTTCAACTTTACCTTCAACCTTAACTTATACAAGATCTGAGCACACCAAGAACATCATGTATGAAGAAAGTAATTTAAAAACAGAGAAGAAAGAAGAGCTCAAAATGGATGTCAAAAGCTAAGGCAAATGTAAGAAATTATGAAGTACAAATTATGAAGTGCAAATGTTGAACAGAAATTTCAAAGGGCAGCTTGAGAAGACAAAGACAAATATTAGAATAAAATATACAAAACTCAGAGTTAGAAAGCCAAAAAGGAAGAACACATTTAGACTACTTAAACTGAAAACTAAAAATAAAATTCAAACTTCAATTTGCAATACTGAAAGAGGCAATGGCAAAATTTTAAATGATACAGGAAGCATCAAAAGAAAATGGAAATAATACACAGAGTCACTGTACTAAAATGAACTAGTTGACATTAAATCATTTCAAGAGGTAGCATATGAATAAGAACCAATGCTACTCAAGGAAGAAGTTCAAGCTTCCCTGAAAACATAAGCCAAAAACAAGGGTCTTGGAATTGATGGAATGCCAAGCAAAATGTTTCAACAAGCTGATGAAGCACTGGAAACACTCACTCATCTCTGCCAGGAAATTGGCAGAAAGCTAGTTAGCCAACTGCCTGAATGGATGGGATCTCTATTTGTACCTGATTCAAATACAATAGTTAACATAATGTGAAAATAACAGGAAAGAATCGTTATTACAGGTAAGTAAAAGTTTGCTAAATATCATCCAACAGTACATTGACAAAGAGCTGACAGTTTCAGGCCAGATTCAAAAGAGGACATGGAACAAGGGATTTGCTGACGTCAGAGGGATCTGACGGAAATAAGAAAGATGTTTACTTGTGGTACTTTGACTACGCAAAGGCAGTGACTGTGTACCCTAACAAAACCATGGATAGCCTTGAGAAGAGTGGGAATTTCAGACACTCCATTGTGCTCATGTGTACTGTGTACACAGATCAAGAGGCAGTTGTGTGACTAGAACAGGGAATGCTGCATGGTTTAAAATCAGGAAAGGCGTTTGCCAGAGTTGCATCCTTTCACCATGCTTATTCAGTCTTTATGTTGAGCAGATAATCAGTGAGGTTGAGTTATGTGGAAAGAAAGGCAGCATCAGGATTGGCAAAATTCTTATGCAGATGATACAACCTTGCTTAATGAAACTGAGGATTTGAGACACTTTCTGATGAAGATCAAGGATCGCATCCTTCAGTATGGAATAAAACTCAGTGTAAAGAAGACCAAAATACTCACAAATGGACAAACAGGTAATATCATGATAAACAGAAAAAAATTAAGGTTCTCAAGGATTTTATCTTGCTTAGATCCATCACCAATACTCATGGAAGCAGCAGTCAAGAATCGAATGATGCTTTTCACTGGGTAAATCTGATGCAGACGACCTCTTTTAAGTGGTGAAAAGCAAGGATATTATTTGAGGACTAATATGTGCCTGACCAAAGCCATGATATTTTACATTAACTCATTTGCATGTGAAAGTTTGACAATGATTAAAGAAGATAGAATAAGAATCTATGTATTTGAATCATGGTGCTAGTTATAAGATTTTAAGTACCAAGGACAGCCAAAAGAATAAACAGCTTTGTCTTGAAAGAAGTATAGTCAGCTAGAGGAAGGGTGGCAAGACTTCACCTCACGTACTTTGGACATGTTGTCAAGGGAGATCAGTTCCTGGAGAGGGACATCATGCTTGGCAAAGTAGAGGGGCAGCAAAAAAGAGGAAGACCTTCAACAAGATGGATTGACTCAATGATTGCAACAATGGGCATAGGAACAATTGAGAGGATGCCCCAGGACAGGGCGGTGTTTCATTCCATTGTGCATAAGTTCATTATGGGTCAGAACAGATTCAACAGCAACTAAGAACAACCACGGTCACTACTGCAACAAGACTTTGTAAGTTTTCATGGGGGAAGACAGCCTGGTCTTTGAACCACCGAGGAGCTTGCTTGCAGTTAGCAGTCCAGTACCCAATAATACCACTCGATAGTATTGTTTAAAGGCTTTAAAATGTGAACATGAATTACTTCCCTCTCCAGTGATTACTTTCATTCATCAGACCCATTTAGTTTTACATGTTATGTAGTAATCTATGCCCGCCCCCAGTATTACTCTGTTGATAGAATTGAAGGTGATTTCAAATATCTTACTTTTACCCCCCAAATCATTCAGTAAATATATTTACTTATATATGCCTTCTTGTGTGAATGAAATTTGGCATTCCTGTGATATGGTCAGCTTTGAAAAAGGATAGCATATTTCTTTGTTATTTTGTTGCTTTAATATTAATGCCTAAAAGTGTGCGGTAGATGCTATGCTATGCATCTATACTTCCTCTTCCAGAGAAGTCACCCACATCCCTAGTGACCATGGGTGGTAACTTCTTCCTGTTCAGAACGGTACCCATTCCAGGAATCATTCATAGCTGAAGAAAACTGTCACTTCCAGTTGACACCTTTTGTGTCATTAGACCATGTTCAATGACTGGCTCATGTTAGAGTATAAGGGTCCAGTTCCATTGCCTCAATCTGTCACATCTCTGAAGTTCCATCCCTGTCCTAGGCATCAGCTGAGGTCTCTGCTGTGACTGTAAAGACTTTCATCTTTGCCATTTGATTAATTTGACTCCCTTCTTCAACATAAAGTGCTCTGGGACACTGGCTGCCATCACTCAGAGTGTTGGCACTGCCCTTGTTTCCGCCCTGGGTTCCCTGTTTCATATGTCTGGTTTCCCTGAGCCTTCCTGCCATCTTTTCTTTATTTGGGGCTAACTGTTGCCCTTTTGATCTCATATAGTAGATAAAGGTCCATAGTTCTAAAGAGCACTGTCCTCATGCATGTTATTCTAAATTTTACAGACAAATCTATTATTTGGTGGAGAGGTGGCTTCCAGGAGTGGCTTTATCCCTGAGGTAGAAGGGTAATTTGGGTCAATAGTCTTAGGTTCTTCTACTCTCTAGCATATTACAACGTCTGGTATTTTTCAAATGAACTTGAGCTATGTTCTACATTTCTTCCCATTCTAACTGGGACCTTCTCTGGTGTCCCAGAACAGAACAATCACTAGTGGTAATGAGCACTATCTTCTTCTGGTCTCAGACTGGAAGAGGCTGTGGTTCATTGGCACTATTAATCCTTTGGACTAATTGCTTCATTGAGTCTTCAGTTTTTTTCATTCTCCTTTGTTCTGTGTAGGTAGTGGTGGGTAGAGGAGTCAAATAACTGTATATTAGATGGCCACTGGAAATCTTTTAAGACCCCAGATCACTCTCACCAAACTAAGCTCTAGAATATTGATTTTTTAATAGTATGTTATGCCAATTAAGGTAGTTACCCTGTAAGACTATGATCCTTAGTATTCAAACCCAAGTAGCTCAGTTCTACAGATGTTTGTTTATGTCTAAGAAATTTCCATACCTGTATTCTTTATGTGCTTCATTATATATATATATATATATATATATATACATACATACATGTATATACATACATACATACATACATATATACATGAATTTATATGCAGCACATGCAAATGCATTGTTTTAGCCTAGTTGACTAGAGAAATAAATCCAGTGACACATTCATATATGTATAAGAAAAAGTTTTATATCAAGAAGTAATTATAGATCAAGAAAGCATCCCAATCTAGTTCAACTCAAGTCCATTAGTATGAAACGAGTCTATAAGTCCCTTTTTAGACTCATATAGCCACATGTAATGATACCGAGTCTTGCCCCACACACCTGACTACCTTAACCTTGCTCAATGCGACTTCTTTTTCTTTTTGCAAATGACGAGGGACATGAAAGGACAGTTATTTGATGACATAGAAGAGGTGAGGGAAAAAACGAGGGAGGTGCTGTCAGACATCCAAACAGATTAGTTTGAAAATGTTTCCAAGAATGGAATCGCATATTTAACAGATGTATTAAATGTAATGGAGAGTGCTTTGAAAGTGAAAGGTTCTTTTGTAAAACAATTAAATGTATAGCTTTGATAAAAATTTTCTCCAGTTTTTACAGTGGGTACCCCCTCATATATTCTTTTACTGAGTTATCTATTTCTGAAATTTTGGTGTTAATCTTTATTTTTTGTTATTATGTAATTTTGTTGTTAACCTTTAATTTGTTTTTTCTGTTTGGATATTGTGATAGGTAGGTTTTGCCAACATGGATCCCTTAAAAATATATGGGTGGAGTTTAGCCTGTCATTCAGGTCTCTGCTTGATTGGAGGGGGACCAAGAAAAATGGCTCTTTGAGGTTGGCTTCTTCTTCTTTCTCCTGAGAGAGCTGCTCTGTGCTACCTGTGGGCTGAGCCAACCAGTGGATCATGGTGGATGTGTCACTGTGCTGTGCATCACATGTCTTGAGGCTCCATTGAGACCTGCTTCACTATGCTGCTGGACTACTGTCCTCTGCTATACCTAGACATTTCAAGCTCCTGTTGTTGCTGCCCCATCTTGCCATGTCTGCTGCCCATGGGCCAACTCTGATCGTCTTGCCTAAAGTCAGACTCAGCAGATCCCACCAGCCACATCCCTGTCTGCTTCCTGGACCTTGGACCAGCAGCCACCTGAGTTGGAATGACCTCCACTATACTAACTCCCTCATGCAAGTGAGTTGACTTAGCCCTCTGTACTGCTATACAGCAGACTAATTAACTGTTTTCTTCCTTCTCCCTATATAAACCTATACTTTTATATATATATTTATATATTTAAAATCACACATATATATAAAATCCTGCTTTTGCTTCTCTAGAGAACCCTGACTCATACACAGGTATTGTGTTAGTCTGGGTAGACTAGAGAAACAAATTCATAAACCCGCATATGTATATAAGGGAGAGGTTTATATACAAGAGGAATTGAACATTGAGAAAACATCCCAAAACAGTCCAGTCCAAAGACAGACATAAGTCTGATATTAGCCCATATGTCCAACACCAATCTATAAAGTCCCCTTCAGACTCACAAAATACTTGCAATGAAGCCAGATGCAGGATGATCACAAGCCAGTGGGTAGAAAGTCTTTGGGTCCGGTGGCGTTGTAAGCATCTCAGTGCTGGCTCTCTGTGACTTCTCCGGCTTCGAGGTCTGGTTTCATCCATGTGGCTTGTCATCTCCAATTGTCTCCCAGAGAGTGGCAGAGAGAGAGAAGTGTCTTCCACCTCCAAAGAGGAAGTACCAGATTTCCCAGAATTCTTAGGAGGCCATGCCCACACAGAAGTCTCATTGGCTATCTCCAGATTGACAGCCTAGACTCCACCCCTACATTCTTAATCCTTAAACTGGCGCCAGATTAGGTGACTACCACAGGTATGATTTCTACTGGTCTATTTATTTTGAATTTTGTTCTTTTATTTCGTTCTTTAATTCTTCTACAGCTTTACATTTTTCATCATCTCTTGAAAACCCTATATATTAGTCTGTAGAGTTCCCTATCAGGTAATTCCACTAATACATTCTCCTCTGAACCGTTTTCTGGTTCTTTATCTTAGTCACTTATTGAAGCCAACTGGTCCTGCTTCTTTAGACATGGCTAACTTGTGGTTAAGCTCTTCTTTGTTAATCAACGTGTCTGTGGTTTGACCTCTGTGTGAGTGATGTGGTGTTCTTCTTCTATAAAGATTCTGTCCTGTAGGGTTCCCATGGGTTGGAATTGACTCCATGATCACGAATTTGGCTTATCTTAGAGGCATCAAAGTATTGTTTCATTTATTTATTAATTGAATGATTGATTGGTTGATTGGTTATATGTTTGTTTACTGGGTATTGATATTTTTCTCCAAGTATGCATGCTACTCTGGTCACCAGTGTGACTACATTGGCGGTCTCACCAGGTGGGTGGGGTGGTGGTTGGGTGTGTGAGTATAGGTCTCTGCTCCATGCTCTTGCAGTGTGGCAGAAGATGTTGCTCGTGTTGCTGAGGAGATTATGTGTCTGTCCAGCTTATGACTTGTATGTGGGTTCAGGGAGTGTTCCCATTGGTTGGTGGGATAGATACAGTGTGTGTGCCCAGCTGTTGACTACATGGTAAAGGCAAGGGTTTCTGAGCTGTTATCACCAGGTGGAGGGGACATGAACTCTCATTGAGGTTCCCTGGTGATAAAGGGCTGCGTGGTGCAGGCAAAAGTTTCTGGCTGCAGGGCAGAGGGCAGTGCATGGATGCATCAGAGGGGATACCATTAGCCCATAGATCCCTACTTGGAGTTCATGCCCCGGTTTGCTAGAGCATCCTAGGTCTTTAGGTCCTTAGTGCAGGTGGCATGAGGGAAGAGAAGGTTCTGCTAATGTGTGAATCCAAAGCCTGGGTAACTGAGCAGAGGAACAAAAGCCTCGGACACTTCCTGTGCCAGTGGCTGGGCAGAGCAGTAGGTGCTGCTGTTCTGTGTGCCCCTGAAATGGCTGGTTAGGTTTAGGAGTGGGTTCCACATGTCTATGGGCTCTGGATCATGAGGTGTAGTGGTAGTATGTACTGCTGGACTGTGGATCTTAAAGATTACAGTGGTTGGTGTGAGTAACTTATTTTTTACAAGATGGGAATCACTCCCACTTGGCTCTGGTCATGGGTACAGTGTCACTCCTTCTTGGTTGCACTTGGTGATGGGGGATTTTGACTGGAAATGCTACTTGCTCTCAATATGGCTCAGATTTGTATGGTGAGGCCCTGGTGATCTATATTTCTCTGTACTGGCTGTTTTGTGCAGCCTATTCTTCCACTTGGCACTCAATTTGATTCTTCTGTCTTGCTTTTGATACTCAAAGTCCCACAGTTGTCCTTTATTAGCCATTCACTTGTTTTCATTGGTCTTTGTTATAAGAGGGAAGTTTGAGAGGATGATGCACCATTTTGGATGGCCTCCCCTCATAATGCATTTCAGTAATCCATTTCTTCGGTCAACTGGGGATTTGATTGAGGATGGGCTCTTTGTAGGGGTTAGGAAGCCATTCTTCCTGTATTCTGTGGTCACAGAACTTTGGACCGTTTGTCCTATAAAACCATTAAACTATTTGTACTTTGTTATCCCAGGTCCCAGCTGAAGGTAGCAGGAGTAGCTTCTTTCCACAACCATGAAGAATGATCTGCCTGCTCCTGGAGTCACCTCTGTGATCTCTATCTCCAAGTGTCAGATTTTCCAACTTTCCAATGGGCATCGCTTCATGCGGAAATGAGCCAGAATGATGAAATCGTCCCTTCCAACCAGAGAGCACACAGATCTTATCTCAATTTCTGAGCAGATTGATGGTATTAATTCTGCTGCAACTATATCCTCCTCAATGGATGGAGACAGTAAATCATCATGACCAGCTCACTCATGAGCCTGTAGTACCAGTCTCCCCTCTCAGCGGGGTTCCAAAAAAATCTCATGAATTCTGGGGAGTCTCACATTGGTTCCAAGAACTTCTGTTAAATGTTATCCTATTTCTAGTAGAAATCAATATTACAAGGTCTTTCCCTTCCTCTAATTCATTGGAAAAGAGTCTAATAAAGTTTCACAGCAGCTCAAAATGGCCACAATAATCCTTTCCCTGAGCACACAACATAATTATAAGAAGGGAAGTGTTGGTTTTAATACATAACACCATTCATGTCTGTTGCAGTGATTTATTTAAACTCCTTAGAAAGGAGAGTCCTATAATTTCCAGAATAATAGATAGAAAAAAGAATGGGGTATAGAACTGAAAATGTTGATGGAGATCTGAAAGTAATTCTGTAACCATAAAACAACTTACAGTGCAATGTGATATAGCTATTAAGAACAAAATGATCTCAGCAATGGCCTGAGGTGCAAGTAACACATAAATTATACATTTGGAGGGTGAGAGAAATTCAAGAATTATTTTCTCTTAAGTCATCAATGGGTTGCGACAGGCAAGCCCCTGGAGAACTGTTAAAACTTAGGGTCTCTGTCAGAAAATTGACATAATCACTTTCTGATGTATGAGTTCATTTGTTTTGAATCACTCTGCGGAAGGGCCATTGTTCTCCGACTTACAGAGTTGCAAACCATGCATCTCGTTATGCCAGCACAAGCTCCGACTGTCAGTTTCTTTCTACATCTTTCTAATAAAACACTCACGGGACCATAAAGAGAGATGAACGTTTTACACACTCTTGGAAACTTGGAATATTGACAAGTCAATTAAATTTAGCATTAAGGCCAGTAGTCAGGACAAATGCCTACTAATTAGCTCTGAAAAGAAACATTTACTAAAGACAGATGGACAAATTAAGAGAAAGATGCCAAGAGATTCTGGTGAAAACGTTCCTATTCTTATGCTTATTTCACAGGTATGCCATAAACAATGTACTGGAGGGGGAAAAAAACCCTTCCCAACACTGAACAAGGGGGACCAGATGTTTTTTTAAATCACCTCTCCCTTTCTGTTGAAATTCAGGATTCTACTCTGCAGAAATCCAACAGGAAATGAGAGAAGCACGTGACGATGGGGTGGGAGATGGAATGATCTATAGAGATAAAGAAGCTGGGTGAGCCTCTGCCTGGACAAGCAATAGGCATGCCATACTCCCAGTTTAGGGTTTCTTTTGTCTCTATAATGAAAACAAAACAAAACAGCTTTATTTATATGACAATTATACTAATTGTTGTAAATTCTCTTTTAAAGTAAGCACTTATAAATCCATTGAAAGACCGAAATGGTAAGAAAGAGAAGATACACATTAACGTGTTATTCTTATTATGAAACATGTACAAATTATAATATTTGTGCACCGCACTGGAGTTTTTGAGGCTACGTGTGACTGGAGGCAATGCTGAACCCTATGCCACCCTTGTGAAAGCTCTGTGATAGAATTCTTGGTTTCAGCCAGCAAAAACTGCATTATGAATTTGGAATTGGAAAACATGAACACTATGTCTCATTCCATGGTATATAGCTAGGATTTTCCTCAAGAGAAATATAGTAACAAACATACTTTTAAATTTTAATAGTGGTATGAATATTTAATCATCTTATGAAAAAATTAAAAATATAAACAAATACATCTCACAAGTATATTAAAAAGAAAATTACAATATGCCCAAGAATTCAGAAATTATTTCATAATAAGCACACAATAAATGTTAGTTGCTATTCTAAGAGATTTCCTAGCATGTGCTGGATACGGTTGTAAGTAATTCATTTTTATTATTCCATTTTCAACTCAAAACAGCCCAAATCAATGGTACAATTATAATATCCATTTAATTAATAAATAATTAGAGACACATAGGGTTTCAAATAGCATATCCAAGTCACATAATACATAGGTTGTGACCATCAATAATCTAGTATAAATTTCATATCCATCCCGTAATTACTCAAAGGAATCTTGACAAAACGTTAACACCTATTTTGTTTACAAGAAGTTTTATTGGTATTTAATTCACGTTCTTTAGGATGCACCCAATTAAAATATACACTTCAATGACTTTTAAACTTCACAGCTTTGGAGCCATCCCGCAATGATTTTAAGATGCTTTGATGACTTGATCAGGAAGTTCACGGTCATCCCCATTTGCTGTCCTCTCCCAGATGCTCGTGGCCCCAACCCTACCCTATGCTTTCTATCTCCACAGATTTGCCTTTTCTGGAGATTTCTGATTAATGCAATCAAACAATATATCACATATTTTGTGATTGCATTCATCAGAAATGCCCTGACTGCCTTATTTCATATAGTGTAGTATTTTCAAAGTTCACCCATGTTGCAGCAAGTATCAGTACTTCATCCCATTATTACAAATATACCCAGTCCCACTTAATGATGTGCTTTCCTCCCAAAGACCTTTTCCTATGTGGAAGTCGATGTTACGTAAAAATAACAAAACTCTTCACTTGCTTCCCTCTGCAAGCTTCCCTGAAAACACTGTAAAGATGCCCAACTACAGGTAGTAGAAGAGGAACCTATAAAATACAGCCTGCCATGGGCAAGTAGCTTTTCACCCTCTCAGTTGCATAGAGCACTTCTGCTCCCTGACCCCCTATATCCTGTGATTCTCTCTGCTCTGCCCTTAAAACCTCCTTGTCTCTGTGTTTCCAGCCAGAACTACCTGTCTGTTCAGCAGCCCAGACAGCCAATTCACTTCCTGGGCCTGTAGATGTACTGCTCTCTGTGCATAAGCAAAGGTGGTGAAGAAAGCTGATGGTGCCCGGCTATCAAAAGATATAGCATCTGGGGTCTTAAAAGCTTGAAGGTAAACAAGCAGCCATCTAGCTCAGAAGCAACAAAGCTCACATGGAAGAAACACACCAGCCTCTGTGATCACAATGTGTCTAAGGGATCAGATATCAAGCATCAAAGAACAAAAAATAATATCATTGTGAATGAGGGGGAGTGCATAATGGGGACCCAAAGTCCACCTTTAGGCAACTGGACATCCCCTTACAGAAGGATTGCGAGGAGCAGATGAGCCAGTCAGGGTAAAGTATAGCAATGATGAAACATACAGTTTCCTCTAGTTCTTAAATTCTTCCTCCCCACCCACTATCATGATTTCTATTCTACCTTACAAATCTGGCTAGACCAGAGGATGTACACTGGTACAGATAGGAACTGGAAACACAGGGAATCCAGGACAGATGAACCCCACAGGACCAGTGGTGAGAGTGGTGATACTAGGAGGGTGGAAGGAGGCTAGGGTAGAAAGGGGAAATGGATTACAAGGATCTACATATAACCTCCTCCCAGGGAGATGGACAACAGAAAAGTGGGTGCAGACAGACATCAGACAGCATAAGATATGACAAAATAATAATACTTTATAAATTATCAAGGGTTCATGAGGGAATGGGGAGCATGCAGGGAGGGGAAAAATGAGGAGCTGATGCTAAGGGCTCAACTAGAAAGCAAATGTTTTGAGAATGATGATGGCAACAAATGTACAAATGTTCTTGACACACAATGGATGGATGTGTGGATGGATTGTGAGCTGTACAAGCATCCAATAAGAGCTGTACAAGAGCTGTGTAAGAACTGTGCAAGCACCCAATAAAATGATTCTTTATAAATGTGTTGAAAAGATACTCGAGTATATACAGTGTGTATGTGTGTATCTATACTCCCACAGGGCTGAGTTACCTGCTATTTTCTCAGTACTTCTTGCCTTGTTCCTGATACCTTTGAGCTAACTTCCTGACTTCCAAGAACCATCCCTGAACTCATTTGGCAGTTCCTTGGGCTGATAAAATAGCCTGAGTGGGGATCCCTTTTTCCCATGCCCACGCACAACCTAGAGACTCCCCCCACCTCCATGTCCTCCTCTGCCTCCGTTCTCTTAGTGGTATTTGCTGGAGGAGAGGGCAGCCCCTCCTCCTGTACTTGTAACATCCGCCAGGTGGCAGTCACCTCCAGTCAGTCTATGGTATATTTGATATTCTTCAACAACACCACAATTCAGGGGGAGGGGTAAGCAGGGAGGGAGGGGAGAAAATGAAGAACTGATACCAAGGGCTCAAGTAGAAAGCAGGCGTTTTGAGAATGATGATGGCAATGTATGCACAAATATGCTGGACACAAATGATGTATGTATGGATTGTGAAAAGAGTTGTATGAGTCCCTAATAAAATGATTTTTTTAAAAATAAATAAATCAAAGCGATTTAACAACAACAACAAAAGAACAATGAGCAGGCTGGCACAGAACTGGTCAGTGTTCCCTCACAACTGGACCAACAGGAAACAACATAATAAATGGGGAAAAAAGATCGAAGTAGTCAAGGATCATGTCTTGCTTGGATCCACAATCAATGCTCGTGGAAGCATCAGTCAAGAGATCAAACTTTTGAGTAAATCTGCTGTGTCAGACCTCTTTCAAGTGTTGAAAAGCAAGAAGTTTACTTTGCAGATTAACATATTCCTGATCCAAGCCATGGTATTTTCAGTTGCCTCACATGCATATGAATGTTGCCTGCTGACTAAGGAAAGACCAAGGAAGCATTGATACGTTTGAATTATGGTTCTGGTGGAGAAAGTCCAATCATCTACCAAAAGAATAATCAAATCTGTCTTGGAAGAAGTGTGGCCAGAATGCTCTGTACAGGCACGGACGGCAAGAATTAACCTCACACACTTTGGGCATGTCAAGAAAGACGAGGCCCTGGATAAGGACAATAGATGGGATATAGAAGTTTGGTGAAATGAATGGAGAGCAAAAAAGAGGAAGACACTGGACAAGATGAGTCGACACAGTAGGTGCAACAATTGGCTTAAAAAGAAGAACAATGAAAATCCAGGGAATCCAGGACAGATGAGCCCCTCAGGACCAGTGGTGAGAGTGGCGATATCAGGAGGGTGGAGGGAAGGCGAGGGAGAAAGGGGGAATAGATGACAAGGTCTACATAAAACCTCCTCCCTGGGGGACGGACAGCGGAGAAGCGGGTGAGGGAGACGTCGGATGGTGTAAGATATGATATAATAATCATTTATGAATTATCAAGGGTTCAGGAGGAGGGGTAAGTGGGGAGGGAGGGGAAAATGAGGAGCTGATACCAAGGGCTCAAGTAGAAAGCAGGTGTTTTGAGAATGATGATGGCAACATATGTACGAATATGCTGGACACTATTGATGTATTGATGGATTGTGAAAAGAGTTGTATGAGTCCCTAATAAAATGGTTTTATAAATAAATAAATAAATAAATAAATAAAAGCGATTTAACAACAACAACAACAACAACAAAAGAACAATGAGCAGGATGGCACAGAACTGGTCAGTGTTCCCCTCTGTTGTGCATAGAGTGGCTGTAAGCTGGAACCAACTAGATAACACCTGACAACAACAACAATTCCTCTGGTAAAGGGTAAGTCCTAAAAGGAGAAGAGATCATACACAATCAGCTTGACTCAACTGAAAATGTTTTGTCAATACAAAATTCCATGTCAATATGAACATGGAATAGAGTCCAGATCCTGGGCAACACATCTGGGAAGAAAGCAAGGAATACAAATTGATGCCAAGAGACCTGTGTAAGCAAGATGATGTGAGATGTGAGGGCACAAGCAATACTATTATGGAGTCCAATTAACAGAGAGAACAAACATACCAACGTGGTCAAGCAGCGCTCCAGAGCACTAGGGATCCAGCATCTTCTGGTGTAGTTGGGAAAGAGACCAAGATGACTATTGCCACTGAAGTGACCTCTGCAGAAAACCTCCAATCCCCAACCCACTGCCATCAAGTTGATTCGGATTCATAATCAACCCTCTAGGGCAGGTGAGAACTGCTCCCTTTGATTTGGGGAGAATGTAACTCTTTACAGGATTAGGCAGCCTCATTTTTCTCCTGTGAAGTGGTTTAGAGGATCGAACTGCTAACCCACTATGTCATCAAGTCCTTGTAGTGACCCCAACTGGAGAATAAACTGGCAGTCAAGAGAAAAATTATACCTGTGAGAGTCATATATATCAGAAATGTTTTAAAGGTGCGCTTTATAGCCCAGCCCTTAGCCAGCACTACACAGCTTAAGATGTTAACCATATCTTACTCTGACCTCAATTTGGCTCACTATTCCTATAGGATATTTAGATATTAGCCATGCTACTACCAGTACAATGCAGTGTGATTTGATAGTAACCTGAAATCCCAACAAAAGTTGCTGCCAATAAGTCAGTGCTGACTCATAGGGACCCACTGTGGGTTTCTGAGACTTGTGATTGTTTAAAGCAGTAAAATGCCCAGTCTTTCTCCCTTGGAATGCTTTCAAACTGCCGACCATTCAGATCACAGCCCCGCGTATAATCACTATGCCACCAAGGCTGTTCATTAAGTCCGCTCTGCCTCTTTGTAATCTTATGCACAACCGAACAAACTGCTGCCTGGCCCTCTGTCATCATTACAATCGCTGTCATGCTGAAGTCTAGTGTGCCAACTTGTCTCACCAAAGGTCTTCTTTACCTTAATAGGCCTTCTCCTCCAAGCATGATGTTCTCCTCCAGCGACGGATTCTTTTGGCCAAAAGAATCCCAAAGCAAGCAGAGGGAACAGTGTACTCTCATGCTACATTCTGTTTTCACTGGCTAATTTCAAGAAATAGATTGCCAGATTTTTCTCCTAGTCTGTCTTAATCTGGAAGCCCTGTAGAAACCTGTCTACCATAGGTGACCCTGCTGGTATTTGAAACATTCCAGGAACACCTAAGTCACCATAGTACAACAAACTGGTAATTGAGGTGTGGACTACTAGTGTAGACATGGAAAATAAGAGGCTCTTATCACGAGAAGAACACACTTGCTCTGTACAATGCGCTCCAAAGAAATCTATTGTGGTTCTCATGGCAGGGTACTCATGAAGAACAAGGAATTTTAAGCTCAGAGTTATTTAACCACTATTTCCCTGCCAAGCAGGATGTCTTCTGCTCCTAATGTTTGTTTTCTTTGACTCAAACTCCTGGATCCTAACCTTGCCGTGGCATGGGCCAATATGGCTGCCTGGCTCCCGTTAGATCCCGAGTGCCCTGCTACACACTGAGTCCAAAGAGAACAATAACCCAGAGCCTCTGTCCTTAAGCAAACCCTGTTTGGGGAGAGGGAAGCCAAATGATCTATTAGAGCAATGGCTGTGCCTATCACAGTATAGGGTGTACCCAAAGATGGCAAAGGGTAAAATGGATAGAATTAGCAACTAAATAGAAGACTAGGGGCTAGAACATCAATGTTTTGAATTATAACCATCCTCTATATGCTGCACTGTCTTGTATTTGAAACTCAGAGCAAAAAATTCACATATTCTCTGAGTATTTTGAGTTCTAACTTAACTTCAGCACCACTTCAAAAACAAAAGCTAAGAGTTCAGATAGAGAGTAATCGTCTAGTAGGTTAGCACAAGTGCTACCCTACTCCAGGTAGTTCAAGGCTCTCTTCTTTCGCTGGCATTGGCACTGACCAGTCTGCAGACAGGAGGTATATTGATAGCAGTCCACAGTGTAGGATTTTGATCCCTCCAATGGTGGATATTATGTGAGTGATAAAAAGTCATACTTTTTAAAACCAGCAAATTGCACGTGTAATCTTCATCCTTTGAGTTTGATGTTCACATTTTTTCGGTTGGTGACAATCTTCCCAGGGCAGTCTGAAGATGGTCAGCTGGAAGATGGAGGTCATTGAAGTGCGAGGCCAGGGCTCCCTTTCGGCTGCCACAGCTGGAGCATCCATCAAGCTTCCCGCAGGTGCTGTGCTCCCCCATCTTTGGACGAGGTAGGAGTAAAGTCTCCATCATTAACCACCGGAAACTCCAGGGCAAGATGCCTTCACGGGTGGATAAAGAACCCAGACTTGCTGAGGCAGATATGACTTCTGGCAGTGAACTTCTCCGCCTGGGAGAGGTAGACATCCGTATCAGCTCAGTGGCTGGCCAATGGGCTTCTTTAATATATACCCATCGCAATCACTGAGGTTGCGGAGAGAAATGGCATCTTCACTTGCCATGCATTGTGACTACCATGCACACTGAAACCAGCCATTCTCTCTGCTTCCTGTGTCAAGAGGGCGGATTCTTCATTTCTACAAAATGTGCATTTGGTCTGTTTGCTTTGTAGCTGTGAGTCTATTTATTATCAGCATATAACTTTGTAGGTAGCAGGGAGGGGAAGGGGTGATTTTTTTTTTTTGTAGTTTCATTACCCCAGCATGTTTCTCCATAAAGCTGGCTTGAAGCCAATTGGAAAGAACCACTCTTTTATGTAAGTGCTTTGCAATGGAAGCCTCCAGAATCCAGACATTCCCTGTGTGTCTCTAGGCTGCCTCTTCAGAGCTATTAGTCACCCAAATTGATGGCAGATCTTTAACTGGCACAGCAGATTGTGTCTGGGTTATGCTATATTTATTCAGTAAATGTTCTGTAAAATCATATTATGAAATCAAAACAAGACCTTAATAAATCACAGTGTATGAGATTTACCAACAGGGTTGGGAAGCCAAGTCTGAGGGCAGAAACTAGACCCATTTCCCTAAGGTGGGCTTTGCTTGGCACCACAGAATGCTGCACCCCAGGCCCTTAAGTGGCTGAGTTCTGCAGTTCCACAGCTGGCAGGGGCTGTTCTGAGTATTTCTGGGATGGCAGCCCTTTGTGAAATGTGTCTTAAATCACATTTGTGGTCTAACACTCAATCCTGTTCTGAAATCAGTACAGCTCCTGCCCACTTCCCCATGCCCACTGTTCATATTTCTTTCTGGCCCTCCTCAGAAAACGGGCATTCTCAGAAGCCATGACATTCTCTTACTTTATTTCAAGTTCTCCTCAGAAACCAGGACTCCTGATGGCATAGTGGTTGCATGCTGGACTGCTATCTTCAAGGTCAGCTGTTTGAAGCCCCTAGACATTTCTCAGGAGAAAGACAGGACTTTCTACCCCTATAAAGAGTTACGGTCTTGTAACTCACAGGGGCAGTTATACCATGTCCTATAGGGTCACTATGAGTCTGAAGAGAGATGGCAGTGAGTATCAGGAGTCCCGCAGAGTGTTACCGAACTCTCGCTCCTAAATCTGTTCATTGCGTTGTCCTTGCTCCGATGCATTGATGTCCTGCGCTGGATGCTGTCATTTTGTCTCTTCCCATCGTCTCCCCAGTTCTTGAATTTCTCCTGTGTCCCGACACTCTCTTTGTCATGGGCATATTGGCAGTCTTGGGGGCCTTTTGACTGGAGGTTGGTTTTGGCCATTTGAGGGGAACGAGGTGTGGGGGCTGAGGGAGATTTGAATGAGGGAGCAACATGAAATCTGGATATTTATCCTGCCAGTGCTCTTCTGGGATGTCATAGTAGGCTGGTTCTCTTCCTTAGCTTCTCTCCACAACATTCTCCTTGTAGATTCCAGAAACAAGTGCTTTCCCAACTCCCTCTTGGCTGACTACTGTCACTGGACTTGGGTAACTATGTGTCTGTGGAGGCATTGCACCCTCATGCTAGTCTGATTACAAAATCATCTTATTATTCTAATTTCAATTTATCATCCCTGTAGTAGTTACACAATTTCATGTCAACTTGATAAATAAGAATGAAAGCGTGGAGTTTAGCCTGCCAATCAAGTCATAGCCTGAAAATGTCTCCTTGTGGGCATGGGCCAATCATGAGGATTCAGGGAACTCCCTATCTTCCTCTCTGGAGGCAGGACACACTCTCTCTTTGCCTTGGCCTTCCTGTTGACAAGCTGTATGAAGCCATGCTAATAGCAGCCAGAGCCCTGGCGACGCTTTCACCACTACTGGATCATGAGTCTTCCACCCACTGGCCTGTGATCTTCCTGCATTTGGCACCATTGCATGTGCTGTATGAGTCTGAAGAGGAATTTATGAACTAGTATTGGACATATGGGTTGGTATTGAACTTGTGGACTTGATCTTGACTGGGTTGGGATACTTTCTTAATATACAATTGCTCTTTGATATAAAGCTCTCTCTTATACATACATGAGTATTCCTGGATTTATTTCTCTAGTCAACCCATCCTAACAAAATCCCTTTCCTTCCCAACCCTGGACTGATACACTGACTTTTCTAAAGTCATCCTGGGCTTCTCATTACACTCGCAGAATCACCTTCACAATTCTTACCAACATGTATTCTTTTCACAATGTTTGCCATATCCTTGAACCACTTATACCATTAGTTAATATTCCTTTTTATGTATATCCTCTTTTTGCTGCCATAAATATGTTTTAAAAGGAAACTCTAAACTACAAAAACCAAGTATAATTTGTTATAAATAAAATATAACCATAAGTATAAATATACAAAACAATGTTATTGAATTTTTTTTATTGCCACTTAAGGTTCTAAATCTGAGGCCTGTTCTTGCTTTGGTTAAAAAAAAAAAGGACATTAACAAATAGAGTATTGTTAAAGGCACCTTCCTTGTTATAAAAAGGATCAGAATGGATCGCTTAATATGAAAGTGACCAACTTTTTGATTCTGTATTTTCTTATGGTATCTCCACAAACCTACAAAAGTCATGCCCATCTCACAAGTGGTCTATGTCCCCACTTTGCGGAAACAGTGTTAAGGGAGGAAGCACTATGTCTTTGTGGACATTCAAGGCCCTGCCTGCTCTGAATGCACCAACATTTCTACCATCTTCCACCAGATCCTCTGTGTATCCAATGGAGTAGTAAGTTAAATGGTTGACTTCTCCTCATTGCTACCTGCTCACAATTAGATTCCTCCTGCGGGCCTCAGCCCTGGTCTAACCATCACCTCCCAGCTTCTTTGGTCCTTTAGACAACCCCTGCCTACTCTGTGTTGACAGAGCAGTTTTTCTGTCCCTCTCTCTTTCGTCCTAGGGCTAGCTACTTTACACAGGGGTTACGTATGTGCTTACCATGTTTCTGCAACAATGTTGTGTCCTGTAATCTGAAGGCACAATCAGCAGGAGAAGTTGGAAACTGAGTTTACTGTAGCCATTGTTAACTGGTAAATCAATTCTGTTTTCCTTGACTGGCAAACACATAGAAGCACGCGCGCATACGCGCGTGCACACACACCTTTTTCTGCATTATCTAAGACAACCCATTTTTTAGACTAATCTCTGTTCATTGAAAATTACAGAATGCTCTGGTCATTATTTTGATGTTGCTTGTTGTTCTTTAAGGAAAACCAAAATAAAATAAACAAACAAAAAAACCAACAGATAACAAATCCAGAATGAGATGTGGATAAGAAGCTACCAGGTCATTAGCCCTACACCAATCATCTTTTGTATAAATATAAACAATAAATGTCACCTCCTCACCTCTCTTTGCTCTGGGGCCTCTGCTAATCTACATAAGATCCTTTGTCCATGAACCTCCCACCTGAAGCCTGCAGAATGGGGGACTCTGAAGCTCTATCACCTGGAGTCAAAGACTGGTTCAACCCCTTACAAACTGCCTGATCCCTGAAAAGTCCCCTTACCTCTCTGGGTTTTAGTTTTCTCCGTTGTAAACGAGCTTAGTAAAAATCCCTATCTTATTAGGTGAGAATTAAATGCTTCAACACATAGAAAGTGCTGAGGAAGGCATCTGATGCATGGCATGCAGTCTACGTTGGCTATTCTCAGTTGGAAGAGGAAGAGAGGATTCAGAGTAGGCAAGAAAGAAGGAAGAAGGCCCACCAAGCACCAGGATCAATGCCTTGACAGTGCAGCCTCTGATCATCTTACAGCTACCCAGAAGACTGCTGTCTAGTGGGTCCAAGATAATTTCTTAAGAAGGCAAAGACCTGATAAAGACCCTGGATGTAATAACTCTATCCTGCCATTACAGCCACTTCCTTTCCTTCTGGCCTACATAACAGGTAGACTCAGGGATGTTCCCATCTTTGGAGGGCATATGCAAAGTGATTCAGTATCTTAGGAAGGAAACAAATTTAAGGAAGAGCCTGGTTCCTGGGTGACCAGTCTCTAGTTCTGTTAACCAGTTCCTAAAGTATTAGCTGTGTATAGATTATTAATTGCATCATACGCTATTAAATGTTTTGAATTAGATGGATCATGGAATTATTTTAAGACTTCTTCATTCAGTAAAGATGTACATGGCCAAGTTGGATAGCCTACTAGAAGTGGACACATCAATGGAGGCATCTGTCTGATGAAGCTTACTGAAGTTTGGAATTCGATATCCAAGCCTGAATTGGAGCTTTCTGAAGAGCAAGACTGGGCCTGGCTTTGTTCAAGTTCTTTGAGCCTCTCACAGTACTCAGTGCTATATTCAGTGCCAAGTGGGCAGCTTAGGAAACAGTACAACATGGTGGGAACTTGGAGGTCAGCAGTAGCTAAAACTTCACTTCAGTGTGAGAGACACCCCAGTGAGTATGTGTTGGGAGTGTGCCCTATGACCCCCTGAATGCTGCTGAGGGAGCATGTGTCAAAACTGAGGGTAACTTAAGATCAAATTCCAGCTGAAGGAAGATGGAGGACCATGGACACTCAGAGCCTTGAACTAGACTTCTGCTGTCCCAGGTGAGGCAGTGAAGAGAGTGTGTATTGCCTCTCTGTGGCAGAGTAAGTCAGGTCCCTCTTTTGTTGGTCTCAACATCAGCCATTGCCAAACCAGAACATGGGAATCCACTGTAAATATATTTAACTGAGGAGATTTTTGGCAGGGCTTTGCTTATGCAATGTGCTGAGAAGCCAACATTGGCGAAGCAGTAATGACAGGGCTTAGAACAGGTTCTTCCCACTTTATTCATTACCTGTGAAGATAAATCATAACAGACTCAAATTCATTAACATATAAGTACACTGTAACAATGACAAGAACAGGAAAAAAAAATACAGGTCAACATACTACAAGATACTTAGCCTCCCTCCTTGAAAACAAGGGCAATGTGTGCATGTTATAATGATTACATTTTTTCACTGACAGAGAAATAAATGTGTCTGGTTCAAAGATGGCACCTGATCACATCACTATTGACAGGAGGCGTGACTCTCCAAACAGCTGTCACTTATATCACCTCCTGCATCAGGATCCTGAAGGGGTTCACTATGTCCTTTTTGCATCTCTGAGTTGGTTTATTGTGCCAACCTGGCCGATAAACACATGTGGGGTTAATTGAAGGGCAGAGAGCTAAATAGTTCGGTGAGCCTTGCCTTTCCAGTTCTTGGATCTCTTGCTTTCTGATCGCTGGACCAAGGTGCAGCTGCCTTAGTCAGTTCCCTGCTTCAGCTGGCAAGGCTCATTTCCTGCAAGACAGCCTCAAGGAGAAGCTGCATGGACCTACCCCAAGGCAGCCCTGGGTGCTGGAGCAGCCGTGTGGAGACCCCTGTCAGCACTGAGATGCTTACACATTCACTGACTCAGCTTTCCTCCTGCAGTCGGCACCATTGTGTGTGTTTTGTGAGATGGAGGAGGACTTTGTGGTTTGGTGTCAGCCATATGGGTTAATGTTGGACTTGTGGGCTTGAGCAGCACTGGGTTGGGATGTTTTCTGGATGTGCACTTGACATTTATATAAAACTCTCTCTTACGCTTGAGTTTCTGTGGATTTGTTTCTCTAAAGTACCCAGACTCACACAGTCTCCCACCCCAGACTTCCAGCCTGTAGTTTTTCCCATGCTGGTTATCACTTTAGTGCCCCACGTTTTGCAAATTCAAGCCTGGTTACAGTTTTGTTGAATTGGCCATTACTGGTCAGGTTTAACTGGTTTGAAACTCTAAGGAAGCTTATTATTACACGGCCAGTGGGAAGTGGAATTCATTCGCAGCTGAGTTTTGCTGGCCTCACTGTCTGTGCACAGTTAAGGAACCTACTCACCTCCGACAAATATCACCTAAGGGAGGAATGTGAACTATCCCCAGGGGGAGCAGTTCTGTAAGTGGTGTCTATTCCCTGGGCAGGAGCCCTGGTTGTTTGGTGTTGAAAGGTTGGGCTGCTAACTGAAAGGTCAGCAGTGTGAAAGCAGCAAACAATGTCTTTCCCCAACAGAGAAAGTCTTGGCTTTCAAATATGGTAAAGAGTTACAATCTCAGAAACTCACAGGAGTAGTTCTACTCTGTCCTGGAGGTTGTTATGAGTGGGCATTGACTCGATGGGAGAAAGTTTAGTTTTAATTTGGTCCCCTGGATGATGCAGATCCTCACGATGGTATGCTGCTGACCAAACGCCTGAAGACTGGAGTCCACCTTGGAAGGGGTCTTGGAAGAAAAGCCTTACAAAGCCCTATGGAGCATATGTGAGTCCACCGTGCTCAGAATTGGCTCCGAGCAACTACAAGAAGCACAGTCACGTTCACATTTGAGGAAGAATTCTATCAAATAGAAACATTACACAAGTGTGAGCAGGTGTGGGGTTCAGCCAAGAGAATTCAGATTGGCAGGCACAGAGGAAGGTGTTTAGAGGTGCCCTTCAGGCACCCAGGGTCCTTGAATGGAGCAGGGAACTGTTCTCCAGGGGTCGACCCTACCCATGGGAAGGGAGCCTCACTCTCCTTCTAGATTTCTTCTTGTGGGGACAGAGTTCTTTACTGGCTGAATGTGGCCAGAAGCTAGAGACCAGGCACCTGTATGATAGAACTACTGTCTAGCCTACTGGGCAAGAGCAATCTGGAGAAGAGTAGAAAGCGGACAGTTAGAATGTGGGAAAGGTAGCAGTGTCCTGATCCAAGAAATGATAGATAGGTATAGTTGCAGGTATGGAGGGCAGTATGATTCATAGAAAAAAGATTAATACAAACTACACAGAGGAAGGAGCTACTGAAGAATTCAGACCTTTAGACTAAGTTGGGAAGAATCAACCCAACAACAACAAAGACTGCTTCAGGGAGAAGGGAAAAGAGAAACTCAAATGCCAGAAACTACAAAGTTGTTATGGGGTCAACTCTGACTCATGGTGACCCCGAGTGTGTCAGAGTAAAACGGCCCTCCATGAGGTTTAATGACTGATTTCTTCAGAAATAAATGACCAGACTTTTCTCCCGAAGTGCCTGTGGGTGAATTCCATTGGAGCTGAATGCATGATCATCTGTGCTATTCCCAAACCAGAAACTCACTGCCATCAAGTCGATTTGGACTTAGAGTGTCCCAGTTGTGCAGAGTAGTTGGTGTAATGAATTATGCATTGAGCTACTAAGTACAAGGTCAGCAGTTCAAAACCACTAGCTCCTCTACAGGTGAAAAACAAGGATTTCTACTTCTGTAGAGAGTTAAGTCTTGGAAACTCACAGAGGCAGTGCTGCCCTATCTCACAGGGTCATTGTGAGTGAGAATGGACTGGACGGCAGGGAGTTTCAGTTTTGGTTAGAACAGAGTAGAACTGCCCCCCTGTGAGTTTCTGAGACTGAATTTTACAGAATCAGACAGCCTCCTCTTTCTCTCATGGGGCCACTTGTGGGTTTGAACTGTTGACCTTGCAGTTAGTAGCTCAATGTATAAGTCATGATGCTGCTCAGGCTCGTTCTTGTGCTACTTAAAAAAATAAAAGACACTGCCATGGAATCCATTCTGTCTCATAACAATCTGGTAGGACAGGGTAGAACTGCCCCTGTGGGTTTCTGAGTCAGCAACTCCTTATGGGAGTAGAAAGCCTCATCTTTCTTGTGCTACTTAGGGACTCGTAGGGCCTGGTCAAAAGCATGCAGCATGACGGTTTAAGCTATTTGGGGGGACTATTGCCCATGGAGTAGAGGCTGGGAGGGGATGTGAGCACAGAATTGTTCCTTAGGAAGGCTGACACTTTCAATCTGATGAGGAGGTTAGGCATCTCTTCTTGTTTGCTGCAGCTAGTTCAGTAGGAGAGCATGCATCTAGCAAGAGGCGGGTGTCAGTGTTTCTGGACTTGGAGAGATTATACTCATGCTCTGGGGACATCCTCACAGCTTCCATTTCCTGTGGGATATGCTCCTGGCCCCCTGAGGTGGCATGTGGGGGGATTCGGTGGGAGAAATGGCTGCTCCCACTTCCATCAGCCTGCGCACCCGGCGGGTGCCTGAAGGCAGAGCTTTCCTTTCGTCATGAACACTCAGGAGCAGAAAATCAGGATTCACCTTGCCTCCTGGATTTGTGATTGTCTTCTGGGCTCTCCAATGAGCTTTTCTTTACCCAGGCCTAGTCTCCAAATATTGCCTTCCCTCTTTCTCTCCCTTAGTTTCCTATTCCCTTCCTCATGACACATTTTTCTTTCCTTGCCTTGCCGTCGTCATGTCAGCCTCAGTTGGACGGTGGCAGTGGCTGTTCTTCCAAGAACAGACTGGCTGTGCCGCATTCCACTACTATTTTCACTGAAGAGCCGTTACCAGCACCTAGTATAGCTCAAAGACCCTGCGCACATTGCAGGGGCCATTGTTTCCGTGGCCCCCCGGACACCAAAGGAATTCTCTTACAGAGTTCTCATCTCCTTTTCTATCATAACACTTGTGTGCATTTGACCCAACGAACACACCTTTTGTTTTCACCCCTTGATGTTTGGGCCCAGATGTTTCTGCCTGCCGATGATCTTGTCCTTTCTCTCTCTTGTAGCCTATGCTATTGCAGATTTTAGCCTTCCAAACAGAGCCTAAGTGCTATTTCTGCTATTATGTCTCCACCAATTCCTTTCTTGGTAACTCTTGTATTCATTATGTCCTTCTCTGTGGCAGTTACATCATCTCCTGTCAATTTGTGAAGGGGTGGAGTCTAGCCTGTCAATCAGGTCATAGCCAATGAGGCCTCTGTGTGGGCATGGGCTTCCCCTAAGATTCTGGGAAATCTTGTCTTCCTCTCTGAAGGTAAGAGACACACTCTCTGTTTCATCTTCTGGCTGACAAGCCACATGGAGCTACACTGATGCAGTTAGAGCCCTGGAACTGAAGGAGCCATGTGGAGACCCATGCCAGTGTTGAGATGCTTCCACAACCATTGGATACACAAGAATTTCCACCCGCTAGCTTGTGATCTTCCTGAATTCAGCATCATTGCATGGCTCCATGAGTCTAAAGAGGAATTATGGATGAGTTTTAACATATTGGGTAATATTGAACTTACGGACTTGATCTGGACTGGGCTGGGATGTTTTTTTAATGTATGATTGCTCTCTGACATAAAGTTCTCACTTACACATATAGGATGTCTCTGGATTTGTTTCTCTAGTCTACCCTGACTAACACATCCTCTATATCTACAATTCAATCCATATTCCTTATCTCGGTTAGGCAATTGCCAACTTCCAAGCATCTTAAACCAGAAAAGTGAAAATGGGAGCTGTCTTGGTCTGGTCTCTCTTCCTCCTTTGGTATATAATCAGCCTTCTAAATATTCCTCAAATCTATTCCTCTCTCCACCCCACTGCCATTGCCCTACTTCAGCTGCATGTCATTTCTCTCCCGGACCATTGCAACAGCATTATAATTGGTTTCCATGCCTCCAGTCTTTCTCCCCTCTAATCTATTTTCCACCCTGCAGTCAGAGTGATTTGTCTAAAACACACATCTGACCTTGTCTCTTGTCCCCTGCTTAGAACTCCTTCACCTGTAGGAGAAAGGCCAATCTCTGTCATTCAAATATAAGCGACGATAGCCCAACACTTCAGCCTCATGGCTGGATACCACCGCCCCCCTCACCCCCAAAAACGACCCCTCTGCATCTCTCTCCTGAGCATGAGGTGCCCGAGCACATCAAGCCTCTCTGTGCCCTTGAAAAATACAGTTTCCTTTCAGGAAATATCTCCTGAATATTAGCCCTCCTCACACCTACTAGATACATACAGAGTCTTGTCTGGTTAGTGAACTCCTTGTTAGTCTTTAAAACCCACTTCATTACACTTCATTCTGGAAAGCAAACTGGCCTGATTTAGAGCAGGGTCTTAACTACAATCACAGGTTAAAGCCAGACTACCTATCTATTTGTGCAAATATAGTTATAGTGGAACACAATCACAATGTTCATTTGTATATTGTTTATGGTTGCTTCCATGCTACAGAGCAGAGTTGAGTAGCTGCAACAGAGACTACAATTTACTATCTAGTGCTTTAGAGGAAAAAATTGTGAAGTCCTGAGCTAGGACATGGCAAATACACATCCATTTCATATATTGTTGATGTTAGCTGCAATTGAGTGGGCCCCTGAATTATGGAGATCCTAGGCACAAAAGGAACAAAATTCTTCCTAGTCCTATGCCATCCTCATGGTGGGTCTTCAACCAGATCACATAAAAAGTTAAAAGATGAAATGTAAATGGCCTCAAATAAAGAAGTACAGCTAGAGGACATTGGGACAAAATATTAATAACTGGTCTCTCTGGATGTTGGAAATAAGGACCTTTATTACCTTACTTTGGTAATTTCAAAGTTCTAAACATAAAATTTAAAATCAAAACCCTCATCAGAGATCACCTTTTGAAAAGCCTTCCACCCTTTAAATCCCAGGTAGCCATCGTCGTCTCTGTTCCTACAAACTGCTTTCAAGTAGTGTGATTAAAGCAATTAATAGGGGCTTCTGTAGGTTTATCTTTCTCACTGGCACATGGTCTCCCTGTAGACTAGTGCAATTTAATTCATGTCTCTCTCTCTCTGCTTTCACATCCCCATTGACAAGCCACATGGAGCCACACTGATGGCAGCCAGAATCTTGGAGATGCTTCCACTGCCATTGGATTCACAAGACTTTCCACTTATGGGCCTATGATCTTCCTGAATTCAGCATCATTGCATGTGCTGCATGAGTATACAGAGGAATTTGTGGATCAGTATGGGCTAATATCAGAATTATGGACTTGATATGGCCTGGGATGTTTTCTCAACATATAATAGTTCTTTGGTATAAAACTCTCTCTTACAAATCTATGAGTGTCAATAAATTTATATTTCTAGTCAACCCAGTCTAACACATCATGGTACCAGGAGTGGGGTACTATAGAAACAAATCATAAAGAAGAACAGGGGATGCTTGACTGACCTCTTCCTCCTGGTAGTTTCTTTCCCTACCAACCAGAAGTCAGATATGGCCATGCAGTTTACTGGGTTGTTTTCTGCAGTGAATATAGGAAGTTAAACTTTTGATTACTTGTTTTGGTTGTTGTCTTTGGCTACTCCTGTTTGAAATGATGAAATAAATTTGATTGATGTATATTTTGAGCTCAGGGGGTCAAATCTCTCCTTAAAATTCTCAGAAACCATTCTGCTTGATGAAAATGGCTGATAGAAGGCCTAACCCTGGTTTGATGCAGTCAGAGGCCTATCAATGGAATAGTTTAGGTAAGAATTAAGTTAAGATAAAGATTGAACTTTTAAGAATTGTTGTTTTAAGAATTGTTTAACTTCTAAGATTGAGTATTTCAAGAATTGAGTTTAGGATCTGGCTGTACTAGGTTTATACTGTTTTCTTCTGACTATTATTATTAATGTAATGATTGATATAAATTATTATTGGAATAGAGAGTTTATAAGCCTATTTGCCTTTAGCCATTAAAATTGGATCTTTAAATGGGTGTAGGACAGTTCTACAAAGAAAGCTCAGAAAAGATAAGCCCAAGTGTTTTGGAATTGTCAGGAAATTTGCATTTGAAGAGACTTATGTAGGGGTCTGTTGACAACTTGAAGAAAAAAGGAAATTTTTGAATTTTAAACTAGTGGTTTGTGCATGAGGCTGGAAAAATATGGAGCCATAAAGGAACTCTCCTCTCTAGGACTGAATGTTAAAGGGAGACTGTGGGCAGGCTGAAATGCTTGCTAGGTGACCACTTGGATCCACTTGTTAAGGGGAAATGGGAGAAATACAGCAATAAAGATATGGGTTGAGTGTGGCCACTGTCACCCATGGAGCTGGTTTACAAGGGACTAGAGGAGAAGATAAGAGCAGGTTGACTGGTCTGAAGTTCATGACCTAGCACAAGGGGGCTAGCGTTGTTGAGAATTTGTGATGGGCCATGGTTCAAAGGCAAGGCAACCAATGGGCACCCTGGTGAGGCTAAGTGAGGCAGCCCATGTTGAGTTGACCAGAACCTGACCAGAAAAAGAGAAGATTTTTTTAGCCTGCAAACTAGTACATTTTGCTGCTGACTTTATGGATGGCCTCTCCTGGTTTAACTTTGCTTATGGATGCAGATTTCACAAGGTTTCAGCTTGAAGGAAGACTCTTCACATCAAAGAATATGATTGTTTCCTCAGAACATTGGGTTCATGTAAGTGGGCAGTATAGAAATTGGATACCCAAAATGGTGGGGGTTGGGGGCATGATGTGGTTGGCTTACAAAATTTCATAGGTGGGGGAATATATTCATAGGATTCTAGGATTAAGGTGTAGGTGTTAGTTAACTTCAATTGTTAAGCATAGGATATTTTTTGTTTTATTCACTTAAAGAATGTTATGTTTAAATGAGGATGGCACATATTGAATTATATGCATTCTAGTTTTATCCTGTTAGGTACAGATATGATTTTATTATTGTTTGTTTGAAAATTATACATGGCTAAAGAGTTATGTGGAAGTGTCAAATTGACAAGGGTGTGGTCTGTGGTAGTTACATAATCTAGTGTCGATTTGAGAGGATTACGAGTGAAGGGATGGAGTCTGGCCTGTCAATCAAGATATAACCAATGTGGCCTCTGAATGGGCATGGCCTTCTCCTGAGAATTCTAAGAACTCCTGTATTTCCTCCTTGGAGGCAGGAGACAGTTTTCTCTCTCTAAGCTCATTCCCTTGGAGACTCTCTACTGACAAGGCTCACTTCTTGAAACTCTACTGACAAGACACATGGCACTACACCCTGGGAGTTGGAGAAGCCACATTGACCTACCCTGATGCAACCAGACCTCTGGAGCCAGAGAAGCCACATAGAAACCCCTGCCAGTGCTGAGATGCTTACAACGCCACTGGATCCATAAGACTTCCAACCACCGGTCTGTGATCCTCCTGCATTCAGCATCATTGCATGTGTTTCATGAGTTTCAAGGGGAATTTTTAGATTGGTTTCAGTCCTATAGGCTACTATTGGACTTATGGACTTGATCTGGACTGGGCTGGGGTAAATTCTCAATATTCAATTGCTCTTGTATATAAATCTCTTTCTTATATACATACAAGTATCTTTGAATTTGTTTCTCTAGTCTACTCAGACTAACACAACCACTTTCTTTCCACTTTATCAACCACTGAGTGTTCTTTGAGTGCTCTGGTACCAGCATGTCTATCTCTATATCTTTGCCCATATTGGAAACTTTGCTGGAATGCTCTTTTCTTTCATCTTGCATGTGATTATGCCATGTCCCTCCCTCCAATGGGGCAATGCCCTTTCTGCACTAATGTCGGTCAACTTGGGGTCATTAATGCTCAGCTCATCAGCCCTCATTTTCCTGGACACTGGCAAGAAGTACAGCTGATAACACCAGGAATGAAAGGAAATGGAATCCAGAGATATCCAGACTAACTACTGAGAGGAGGCAAGGGGGCAAGGGAAGAAAAGGGGGTGTAAAAGAAATTGTAGAGCAGATGAAAGGAGTAAAGCATCCCTAGGATGCCGTATCTACGTTCCCTACCACAGGCCCCCACCTTATCTCTACTCCCAAAATGTAGCTGCAGTCATATGAGTTTGGTCACTGACGCTCTTGATGTGGTTAAAATACCTAAACTGATGTGAAAGGGCTAGCTCTTTATGTGGAAATGAGCCCACCCTTTCCCTTGACTCATTAATTATCTCACAAAGGAGTCAAGCAGTCAGCAGAAAATATATAGGTTTGGATTTTAAAAAGTTCATGCACAGTAAAATCCAAACCTTTTAAAACTGATATATATCTTATCTGAAGTTCAAGTGCTGAGGGCAGAGAAACAGCTATGCTGAGAGAAGGGCGTCAATGGCCCATGACACAGACATTATCCAAGAAAACGTGAAGGAAATAGAGGGTTTCAGCTCAGGCTGGGCAGGAAAGAGTCCCTTTTTAAGGTGCCATCTAGTTGTCCTGGTGTCAGGGATGTCAGTGGCATACACAGGTCCTATTCCCTCCTAAGGCACCTCATCCATAGCCACCACCAACTAGCCAGTAGAGGCTTGTATGTTTCCATGATGCTCAACAGATTTCAGCGGAGCTTCCGGACTATGAAATTTTAGGAGGAAAGACCTGGTGATCAACTTCTGAAAATCAGTCCATGAAAACCCACAGGCAACTAATCTGCAAGTGACCACGAGAATGAGGTGGAACACTGTCCATGGAATCATCCTAAATTTGGAGCCGACTAGATGACGGACAATTTGAGCATCACAGAAGTGCAGAGGTATATGGAGGACACAAAGTCTCTAATGTCAGGTGCAGGGCGAGCTATGCACCATCTCAAAGGAGAATGATCGACACTCATGATAAATAGCTCACAGGCACTTATACCACTTGCTTGGCTCATTGCAAAAGACAGGCAGGTGACACTATCAGGCAGAGGTAAAATGTATTATCAAGACAGTCCTGTCATCAAATAAGGACTAGGCAGGGAGGTCCCTGCTTGCCTGATAAACTCCAGGTGAGTAACTAATACAATAACACAGAGTCAGGCTTAGTCAAAAATAAACGAACTGGAAGTTGTATTGTCCTAACCATTCCTGTTACTAGAGTGGTATTCACAAGCTTTACATTGAAAAAAAAATCCTAACAGAAATGGTACAGAACCATGACCCATGTGGTGTGTCTTTGCTTAGTTAAACATCAGCTCACGTGTGTCCAGCCCCTCAAATCATCGTACAGGTGCTTTGCAGATAGAAGAGTGACCCCAGCCAGCCTCTGGCCACCCCAGCAGCCCAGCATAGTGGTCCCAAAGTATCTGCTGCCTAATCATGGACTTCCAACAGCCACAACAGAACTCATTCTACGGGGAAAATTGGTTCCCATCCTCTAATGTGCCCTGTCAGCATCCATGGGGACTTGGACCCCAAACGCTACTTAAAACTGGCAATAAAATATTTAAAGCCAGAGATATTACTTTGGAAATGCTTAGGAATGAAGAACTTTACCCAGAAAAAGACTCCAATCCTGCTCATTAGGGCAATGATTTAATGGGGTCCCCATTATAGAGGATTTACTCTGAGATAACCTGTTACCAGCAGTAATTAAAATTTGAATTAGTGGAGGGGGCGGAGAGAAATGTGAAATCAATGAGACCAGTACACATATACAACCCTATTTTACCTGGGTGGTGCTTGCCTTCTGAAGCCAGGCAGCAACATCAGGGCCTGTCAAGGGTCATTGACTTGGCTCTGTGCAAGCCTGTGGTGGGGTGTTTGTGATTCCTTTTTATTGACCCCACCCCATTTTCTCTTTTTCCAAAACCAGTGTAATGATTATAGGATTCGCTGGTTTTCCTACAAGGAAGCCTTCTTTCTTCGTGGTTAAGTGCTCAGCTGCTAACTAGTTGGAACCCACCGCTGTTCCCCCTGGGAAACCACTGATTAACGGATCCCATAAAAATAATTGTTGTTAAAAACAAAACACTCTACTCCAACCAGCCCACTCTGACTCATAACAACCCGATAGAGGGTTTTCTGAGACTGTCGTTTTTACATGAGCAGACTGCCTCATCTTTTTTTTCCAGAGTGACTGGTGAATTTGAACTTCTGACCTTGTGGTTAGGAGCCCAACAACATTAAATCCACAGTCATCAAGGCTCCTAGCTGTTATTGTGATGGTCCATCAACCCATTTATGCCTCCTAATGAGCCCACGTGTAATAGGATGGAGGACTGCACAGTCTTACCCCATCCTCACAATCAGTGCCATGCTTTAGTCCATTGTCCAGCCCCTGTGTCAGTGTGTCCCACTGAGGTCTTTCTCTTTTGCAGATTCTCTACCAAGCAGGATGTCCTTCTCCAGGAATGGGCTCTTCCTGATGACATGTCCCCAAAATAGGACCATCCTCACTTCTATGGCGTAGTCTGGCTGTACTTCTTCCAACACAGATTTGCTAATTCACCTGGCAATCTTGGTATGTTTAATATTCTTTGCCAACACCATAATCTGTCTTTTCTTTTCCTTATTTATTGTCCTACTATTGCATCATACAAAGCAATATAAAATACCCCTGCATGGCATGGGTTAGCAGCACTTTAGTTTTCAAAAGTACTTCCTTTTTAACACCTTCTAACTACTCTTATATCAATTCCAATACATAGTAGCCCTATGGGACAGGATGGAACTACCTCTTTGGGATTCCAAGACTATAACTGTTTATGACAGTAGAAAGCCTCATCTTTCTCCATCAAAGTACCTGATGGTTTCAAACTGCTGACCTAGCAGTTAGCAGCCCAATATGTAACAACTACACCACCAAAGCTCTAAAGCTGATTTGGCCTAGTGTCATATTTCGGTTGATTTCTGGTTGCTGTTTCCAGTAGCATTGACTGCCAATCCAAATAAAATTAAATCCTTGACAACTTCAGTTTTTTCTCCATTTATGTATGCTGTTTAATAATCCAGTTGCGAGAATTTTTGTTTTCCTAATGCTGAGGTATAATCCCTATTAGCAAGCACTTCATATCTTCTTCATTTCCAACAAGAAAAATGTGTCACAGGTTGCTGATGAGTCTTCCTCCAATCCTGATGCTGTGGTTGCCTTCATTAGTCCAGTTTATGGAACAAGAATGGTGAAGGCATACAATCCCAATGAACCCGTTTCCTCATCTTAAACCAGGCACTGTTCTCTTGTTCTGCTTAAGTGACTGCCTCTTGGTCCATGTGAAGGTTTTAAATGAACGTAATGAAGTGTTCTGAAACTCCAATTCTTTGCAATGTTATCCACAATATTTTATTATACATACTGGCATATGCTTTTGTATAGGCAATGAACCAAGGATAAACATTTTGCTAGTATTATCTGCTTTTAGCCAAGATCCACCTGACATCAGCAAATATATCTTTTCTATATCCTTTTGTGGATCTGGCCTAAATTCCCGATGGTTCCCTGTTGATGTACTGTGCAACCATTTTTGAGTTTTCTTCAGCAAAATTTTACTTGTGTGCCACGTGCCATAATGATTACAAGTTGGGCTATAGTCCTCAAGATCCACAGTTCGAAACTACCAGCTGCTCTGAGGGAGAAAAGCAGAGCTTTCTGCGCAAACCCTCACCAGGGCAGTTCTACCCTGTCCTGTACGATTGCTCTAAGTAGATACCAACACATGGCCGTGAGTTGGGTTTGTTTTTTGTGTCATCAATGATACTGTTCTATAATTTCTACACTATGTATGGTCACTTTCTTTGAAATTGGCACAGATGTGGGTCTCTTCCAGTCACATGACCAGGTTGCTATTTTCCAAATGGCTTGACATAGATGAGTGAGCACCTTCAACCCTGAGTCATTTATTAAAACATTTCCATTGGTATTCCATCAATTCCTGAAGCATTTTTTATTTTGCACCAATGCCTTCCATGCAGCTAGGACTTCTTGTAATACTGATTCTTGATGGCAAGCTACCTCTTCAAATAGTGGTACTCCAAACATTTTTTCTTGATATAGTGACTCTTTGCATTCCTTTCATCTTCTTTTGATTCTTCCTGTGTTGTTAAAATTTGCCTATAGAATCTTTTAGAATTGAAACTCAAAGTCTGACTTTTTTCTTCAGTTCTTTCAGCTTGAGAAATGCTAAGTATATATTTTTCCTTTCAGCTTCCTAACTCCAGGTCTTTGAGCTATAGTTATTTTGTGTTCTTGGCGACATCTGTACAAAGATGGTGGGGAAGTTCTATGTCATCAGTCGGGGTGGAACCCGCAAGACAATAGTCTTTAATCACACTTCAGACCTGGAACTGAACGTATGCCCATCATTCAATTGTTTTCAACCAAACTGAATTAATGCCCATCAATTATTTTCAGCCAATCCATATATAAAAGGAATAATCACACTAGTGAAGCTTATTACCTTAGAATAATCGACCATTTGATAGCAAAAGGACAGCATTTGTCCAAAGACAAAGTCCAGAAGGGTTGGAAAAGGAGGAACAATGGAAATAGAAACAGAGTGAGAAAGTGGGATGAGCACTGTCATCATTGTGGGGATTGTAATCAATGGGATAAAATAAAGTGTGTGTGAATTCTTGAATGGAAAGCTTCTCTTCTCCAGAAAACTTCATCTACTCAATCAGAATAAAATAGGGCCGCCTATGAAAAAGATTACCCATAGGTAAGTTCATTGTAAAACCAAAGAACATGAAAACAAATCCTTGAGAGCCAATCTTGACCTTGAGCATATCCTACCTGTGTTCAGATACCTTCTAAAAAATATATTCAATACATTGAACACCTAATACCTGAAGACAAGACACGTGGTGTGATAACATCTGGAACATCACACGGGAAGAAAGGAGCAGGTCGTTTCAATAGCAGGAAAGGAAGAAAAAATCTAAAGGGGCGACGAGACTAGAATTTGAAACTTACTTTTGGACGTGGAATAGCTAATGTGAATAGAAGAACTGATTATGTAAATTTCCTGAGCAAAGCCTTTCAAAGAGTGATGGAGAAGACACCGTAGAGAGTTATCATCTTTAAAGATTACAGGCTTGACGCCCAGGAAGATGGCACCCACGTAGAATCACCCTCTCTGTGCTCCCATTGTTAGACCAGAAAATCAAGAGGTAAGGAGGCCAAACTTGGGAAACTGGGTGCTAGAATTAGAATCCCAGTAGCCTAGGGCTCGTGGTTCGAACCTCCCTTACAATTCTCACCCACGGAGTGATCGGAGAGTTTGCTTTCCCTCTGCCCTACCAGGACCATATCTGATATCTGCATATCAGATATTAAATGGCAATCCTGCATATCAGATATTTACATGACAACTCATAACAGTAGCAACATGACAGTTATGAAGTCGCAACGGAAATGATTTTATGGTTGGGGTCACCACAACATGGGGAATGGTATTAAAGTATTGCGGCATTTGGAAGGTTGAGAACCACTGTTCTATGGGATCATCCCTGGGCAGGTAAAATCAGAAATTCATTAGACCCTCTGTCTAGACCAGAAGAAACTTCTGGGAAGATGGAGCCAATGTAAAGACACCCCTCTGCAGTTCTCTGAGTGAGTTATCTGAGTGCTCCTTGAATCTGTGAGGGAAGGAGCCAAATTGGGGGCTGCAGACTGAGACCTGGTCTCACAGCACCCTGAGGAACTCTTGGTGGTTTCCCCACAAATGGCACAGCTGCACTCACCACAACACAGCTTTCCCCTGTGGTTCCCTGCACCCGAGAACTCTGCACTGGCATCCCTATTGTTTCCCAGTGCCTGGGACTCAAGGCTGGGTCCCCTGGCTCTACCCATCTCCAGAGATGCCCTGTGCATCCTGTTTCCCTGTAATACCTACCCCTCTCAAACACACATGTGTCATGGTACACTACTAAGTTTCCCACCCTGGCGACCAGTACCCTTGGAGGCCCAGGATAGTCTGCCCCTCTAGGGTAACACAAGGACATCTGAGTGGACTTCTGGAGGCTGTGGATGCTAGAGACCACCAGCAGTTGTGAATACTAATTGGGACAATCCTATTGTTGAGCCCCTGCATACCCCCTAATAACAGGGTATAACTAGGTCCTCTGGTATACTAGGGCTCAAGTAGAAAGAAATGTTTTGAAAAGGATGATGGCATGACATGTACAAATGTACTTGATACAGTGGATGTATGGATGTTATAAGAGCTGTAAGAACCCAAATAAAATGGTTTATTAAAATAAAAACAACAACAACAACTGAAAACCCTCCGGTATGTACACAAAATGAAACACTATACATCCCTAAAAAACAGCAATGAAACACCTCAATCCATCGAGGGACCTGGAAGACATTATGCTGTTTGAAGTTAGCCAATCACAAAAGGATAACTACTGTCTGCGTCCACTGTGGTAGGAACAAGCAGCAGAACGGGTACAAGCTCAAGCTTGCAGGCCATTCAGTCTTCTGACCAGGGACCAGACAGCCTAGTAAAGAGTCCAACCAGTGCCAATGAACCACACGCCATCGCTCCAGATAGGTATGGTGTAGGTCACTTGGCCAGAGAGTGCCTCGTGACAGCTGGGGGAGGAGAGGATGCTGTCAGCTGAGTGTTAGCCATGTGGATGTGGGGTGAGGTCCTCTGTAGAGGGTGGTGGCCCTGTCATAGGAGTGAGGCTTGCTGATGGGATGGGGAGCACAGAAGCAGGAATAGAAAATGATCCAGAAGCTGCATGGGTGAACCCCATAAGGGAATCCCACTTGGGTGAACTGTACGGTAGCTACCTCAGACACACTTGTAACCTGATGACCTAAGCTGGAAAACACATGGTGCCTGAAGGAGCAAAATAAATTGTACCAATGGTGATGCAGTGTTGGTTAGTGGTCAAACAAGATCTTGCTACATCAATGCCGTATTTAGGGACATATTTTGCTGACAATACTATGATGGACATTCTTTTATATTTTGCTTTAGCTTGTGTATATTAGGGTATATCTCAGAGGTGCACTGTCTTTGGGGGTCACATTCTTGAAGCTGTGTTATTTGAGTCTCTGTTTTGTCATAAATGAAACCCAGGGATGTTGAGCCTATACAGAAAGAAAGCATAGCAAGAGTTTTTTGTGGGGAGAGGTGATATAGAAAGGTGGGGGAGATAAGAAGATGACTTCAAGAAGTGCAGGAAGATAAAGAATGTTTGAAGACTGATTATGGAAGAAATTGTACAATTATGTTTAATATGATTGAACTATGGGATGATTTGACATATGAGGAGTACCCAAAAGAAACCAGAATTTTTTTTCAAAGCTCTGTATTTAATGTTTTTACAAAACTACCTGATTGCCTTCAAAGTACTCTCTATTACACTTAATACATTTGTCAAGTCTGTGATCCCATTCTTGGAAACATTTTTAAAACTCATCCATTTGGACGGCTGAGAGTACCTCCCTTGTTTTTTATCTTCACCTCTTCTACATCCTCAATTGCTGTCCTGTCATGCCACTCTTCATCCAAGGAAAGAAAAAGAAGTTGCACAGAGAGAGGTCAGGTGAGGCAGGAGCATGGAGGAGGAGAGACATGCTGTTTTTTGTCAAAAACTGGCTTACCAAGATGGATGCCTGGGCAGGTGCACTGTCAGGTTGGCAAAACCAGTCCTCTATATGACACAAATCAGGATTTTTTGTCACACACCATTATGAAATCTTTTCAGAACCTCCAAATAAGAAGCATGATCAGCATTCTGACCTGGTGGAATGAACTTCAAATGCTCTAGAGTCAACATGTTTGTCTGTTCAGGAAGTTGACGAAGGTCCAGAACAAAGTTGGCCACCAATCAACATTTCACCTTTGTTGAAATAAAAAAAATCACCGTACACTTGAATTTTTCCATAGTGCTGTCCTTATAAGCTGTGTTCAACATCGCAACAGTTTATGCAACATTTTTCCCATGCAGGAAACAAAATTTCACAGCTGCATGGTGTTCTCTTCAATCAACCACCCTCCCAAAAGAGATTTGAGCAAAAAAATTCATCATGACCAGAGATAACTTTCCCAGGCAATGCCACTGGGTACATTAACTCAAAACAAGTTGCTCAATGCTCACCTAGGAAAAAATGTGTATTATGAAAGATCCACTCCCCCCAGCACAATTCTGGTTTGCTTTTTGGGTGGGTGGGTACCCCTCATATGTATTAATTCTCAAGTCACAGAAATTTTTTTTTAAAGCACAGATCCAGGAATGATTTCTGGGCTCGCATTAGATTCTAGCTTTAATTTAAGAACAATTCATTCTTACATCATGTCCCTGCTTGATACTCACCTTCATGAAATCATCACTAAAGAGAAGGATGCTACAGCAAAGTGTGGTGAAGAAAGTAGATGGTCCCCAGCTATCAATCACTGGTGTCTGAGGTCTTAAAGGCTTATATTCAAACAAGCAGCCATCTAAGGTCAGGAGTATGGAGGGAGCACTAGACCTGATTATGATTGCACAACTCATATTGAAGATTATTTAATCATGGGGGATGGGACAATCATCTAAGATAGATATGGTGGTGATTGTACAATTCCCCTTGATATGATTGAACAAGTGAACTACTGAATTGTATGACATGTAAATTATGTGCCAATAAAAGTGCTAGAAATAGAAAATAAATAAATGAAAAAAATAAAATAAAGATAACAGCCCTGGTAAACCCTTAAGTTCTATTCTGTCATACTAATAAAAAACAACCTCGAACTCACTATCTTAGGGTTGATTTCAACTTAGAGTCAGTGTAGACAGTGTAGAACTTCCCTTGTGGGTTTCTGTGACTCTGTATTTACGGGAGTAAAAAGCCCCGTCTTCCTCCCATGGCTAGTTGGTTCAAACTGATCTCTTTGTGGTTATCAGTCTAACTTGTAACCCACTAGGCCACCCAGAACTAAACTGAACTTAGGGCCATTGAGTGGATTCCAACTCATAGAGACCCTATAAAACAGAGTAGAACTGCCCCTTAGGGGCCTCATCTTTCTCCCAAGGTTGGGGAATCCAAACTGCTGACCTTGTAGTTTGCAGCCCAATATAGAGCCTACTACACCACCAGGGATTCAGGACCCCTTTAATTCTAAATCCAACCCTTGGTGCTGTTGACAACTGACTATCTCTAGTCTGAGTGCTCTGGGCAGAGGAGATCAAATCGGGGACATACATAGTGGGATGATGGCTAAGGAACCAACCCCATTCTTGCATGGCAGTGCATAGCTCAAATGGAACTCTCTGATCACTGTGTAGCTGAACATCTATGTATATCTATCCATTTTCCATTCTAGAGCCCTACTTTCCACCACAGGGGCCCTGTGGGCTTCCTGTGATATTGAAATTCGAAGGATGAGTTTGTCAGGGAAGTCAGAGTATTAGGCATGCATCATTTGAATGGAATGTCTTACAAAAAGGGCTTTTTCACAGCATTTCTATTGAAATATTTAGAGCTGATGATGGTGTGAGACTGAGTTGACTAAGGAACAAATCCAGAGACACTTATATATGTGTAAGAAAGAAGCATCTATCATGAAGTAATTTTAAATCAAGACAACATCCCAGCCCAGTCCAAATCAAGTCTTTAAGTCTGATACTAATCCATAAGTCCCTCTTCAGACTCACACAGACATGTGCAATGATGCAGAAGGCAGAAAAATCACAGGCCAGTGGCTGAAAAGTTGTGTGAGTCCAAGGTCAGTGGAAATATTACAGGGCTCCAGAAACACTCAGGGTGGCCAGCCAGCAGGACAGGGAAGGCACAGAGAGAGCAAGGTCCCCGGGCCCTCCTTATGAGAAGGCCATGCTCACAAGAAGGGACCATCAGACTGTGACCTGATTGACAGATTGGATGTTGTGGTAGTGACATAATCTGGTATCAATTTGGGACTTGAGAGGTGAGCTAGTTAGCTTATTGTGCCAACCTGGCCGATAAACACACATGGGATTAATTGAAAGACAGAGGGATAAATGGCTTGGTGAGCCTCGCCTTTCTCGTTCTCAGGTCTCTTGCTTTGTGATGTTTGCACCAGGGTGCAGCTGCCTTAGCAGTTCCCTGCTTCAGCTTGCAAGGCTGACATCCTGCAAGACATCCCCAAGGAGAAGCCACATGGATCTATCCCGATGCAGCCCTAGGTGCTGGAGCAGCCATGTGGAGACCCCTGCCAGTAGCTGATATGCTTACAAATTAACTGATTCAGCTTTCCTCCTGCAGTCGGCATCATTGCCTCTGTTTTGTGAGATGGAGGAGGACTTTATGGATTGGTGTTGGACATATGGGTTAATGGATTAATGTTGGACTTTTGGGCTTGGGCAGCATTGGGTTGGGATGTTTTCTTGATGCACACTTAATCTTTACATAAAACTCTCTCTTATACATGAGTTGCTGTGAATTTGTTTCTTTAAAGTACCCAGACTAACACAAGAGGATTATGAATGAAGGGGTGGAGTCTAGTCTGTCAAGCAAGTCCTAGACAATGAGGCCTCTGTGTAGGCATGGCCTTCTCCTGAGAATTCTAGGAACTCCTGTATTTCCTCCTTGGAGTCAGGAGACCCAGACTCTCTGCTCACTCCCTGAGATGACTGACAAGACACATAGGCTTCTACGCCCTGGGAGCTATAGAAGCCACATGGACCAACCTTGATGCAACCAGACCTCTGGAGCTGGAGAAGCCAAGTGGAGACCCTTGCCAGCACTGAGATTCTTACAACGCCAGTGGATCCAAAGACTTTCTATCCACTGGCCTGTGATCATCCTGCATTCAGCATCATTGCATGTGTTTCGTGAGTCTGAAGAGGACTTTATAGAATGGTATCAGACATATAAGCTAATAGACTTATGGGCTTGGACTGGACTGGGTTGGGATGCATTCTCAATATCCAACTGCTCTTGTATATAAACCTCTTTCTTATACACATATGAGTTTCTATGGATTTGTTTCTCTAGTCTACCTGGACTAACGCAGATATCAACTCTACACTCTTTATATATCTTCAGGTTGGCATAAAATTATGTAATCACTACAATGATCATTATACCAACAAGCACACAGAATTAGCCAGTCTCATTTTGTGCAAGAAGTATTCTGGACATAGTCATATCTGCACTATAATTAAGCAAGCCAGGAAAAGAGAACAGTATGAGAAACAAACATTTAACCCTGTTCCCATACTCTGGGAGCGGAGGTTGATTATATTTTTATCTCTAGAAGACAAGTGAGTGCTGGAGCAGTGCTCAACCACCCAACTTCCTGGTAAAGAGGCCTAAGGTTGGAAGAGACTATGCCAAAGGTTAATTCATTGCATTGGAAGATCTCCTGGAGAGCCTGTGAACAGGTACAGCAGCCCCTCTAAGTAGTTTTTAAAAAGCCTAATGGTCTTTTTGGGTCCCTTGTGATGAAACAAACCTGGATTTCTTTGGTAAATTGTGATGTGCCCCATTCTCAGCAACATAATCTGGTGTCAATCTCAACAACATAATCTGGTAGTTACATAATCTGGTGTCAATCTGGGACTTGAGAGGATTCTGAGTGAAGGGGTAGAGTCTAGTCTGTCAATCAAGTCATAGCCAATAAGACCTCTGTGTGGGTATGGTCTCCTCCTGGGGATTCTAGGAACTCCTGTATTTCCTCCTTGGAGGCAGGAGACACACTCTCTCTACTCACCTCCCTGAGAGATGCTCTACTGACAAGACACATGGCACTGTGCTGATAGACCCTGTCCCCTGATAACTATAGGAGCCATGTGGAAACCACTGCAGCTCTGAGATGCTTACAACGCCACTGGATCCACAAGACTTTCCACCCACTGGCCTGTGATCTTCCTGCATTCAGCATCATCTCGTGTGTTTCCTTTATATTAAGAAGCTTCTAACCATTGCAGGACTGGTCTAAAATTGCAACTATAAAGGGAGTTAGCTTTAGGAGGACCTGACAACCCAGAAAGCCACACACACAGAGGGAGAAGCTGTGCTCTTGCAGGCTTCTGTTAAGAAGCCATGCTTCTGCTAGACAGTCCAGTATTTTCCTTCATTTTTCAGGCAGGGCTCAGCTATGTGTTCTGAAGGTGCTCTAATGATCACAACGGAAAGTATTAAGGTCTTTCTATGTGGCACCAGCCAGGATGTTGGATCCATGAGTCCTTGTTATCCTGACTCTTCTTTTTAAATCCTAACATTCCCAGTTCCTTTTGGGACTATAGCTCTGTAATCCATGTGATTATTGTTTTTAGCATTTCCTTGGGTAAGTTATAAGTTTTGCTTCGATTCCCTTTATTCTTTTATTTTCTAAGCACACAGGCAGACCAGCTCTGGTTAAATGTCTCACCTTTGAGTGTGTTGTAAATAAAATATTGACATGTAAGTAACAGTGAGGGTGACTTTCCAATTGGAACACCATGGAAACAAGGGTAGGTCTGGGCTTTGAACTAGACAGGGTGAATTCTGTCTGGGCAGGGTGCAACTCTGGAAATAGCTGCTTTTTTCTCAGTACAGGGTTGTAGGAATTCTGTACACGGAAAGGACCTGGGGTTGTTGTTCTTGCTGACATTCCCTGGATGTGGCAGTGCACAAAAATGGTGCCATGGCCCACACTCAGCATCAACTGGAGACTCACTCTGGGGAGTACCATCACCAGTGGAGAAGCAGCCTTTGGCTTGCTGGTAGTGGGGTTGGGGATAGGGTTGGTTCTTGTGGCATGACAGCTGTATGTTCATCCCAGCGCAGATGGTGTGGCAGATGATCAGGAGCTCTAAGGCTGTCTGTTGTCACTTTGATCATCTATGCCAGGACCAGGGCAGGACATCTTCAGAGCAGGATGGTGTCACTTGTGTGATATCCTGGTGATATCTTGCGACTGGGTATACACTGCGTGTCATTTTACTTTGCAGGAATCTGGCTGTTATGGACGAGCTATTGGGAATTCATCAGTGTTTGCCGCATCTTCCAAACAGGTCTCACCAACCCCAGGCTGACTAGGTACTCTGGGGTAAAGCAAGAAGGCTGGGGTGTGTTATTGAACACATTTAGGAACATTGAATAGTCTATGCCCACTTTGACATTCGCACAGTCAAGGAAGCTAGTTAAATTTGTTTCACTTTGACACCTATACATTTAATTGACAATGAAGTCCTCTCTTTTGTAGATGTATTCACAAAATGTAGTTTGGCAAACACTAATTTGGCACTCTCTCTAGGGTATTAAGCCTATTCCAAAACAGGATATAGTCATATAGCTATGATGTTATAAAATGACCTTCCTTCCAATTACATTCAATGAATATTTCTTAAGTTCTTACTGTGTACAGAACATTGTGATTAGCGGTGTGGAGAAAGACAGATAATACTGCTAAGAGAAGACTACAGCCTGTAACAAGATATATGTTAAGATGAAAAATAGCACTAGGACAAGGTAAATTAGTTTAACTTTTAGGTTAAAATGTCTGTACTCATTCACTCACTCACTCACTCACTCACTCACTGTCATTGAGTCTACTTTAACTCATAGCAACCCTTTGGGTTTCTGAAACGTTTAAATCTTTATGGGTGCAAACAGTCTCATCTTCCTTCTGTGGAGTGGCTGATGGCTTCAAACCTCTTACCTTATGGCCAGCAGCTCAATGTGTAATCCATTGCACCACCAGGGCTTCTTTACAAAGATATCTCTAAGGGGAAATATAACACGGAAGAGGTAGGCACACTGTAGAATAACTATTTGACTTCAAAAGAGCAGCAGTTACGCAAGGACAAAACAGAAGGGTTAGGAAATGAGGAAGGATGGAAACAGGAAGCGGAGAAAGTGGGATAAATGAAGGCGCGTTGAGGGATTGCAGAGGGCGAGATGAAAATGAAATGGGTAGGAAATTGTTGAAGGGGAAACTGGCTCTGTAAACCTTCATTCAGCCTTCTTGATATCTCTGCTTCAGTATCTCAAACTATTCAGGAACCCTCCCTCATGATTCCAGGGCTTCTCCCACGTCCCTTCTCTCAGAAGAGGGGACCACCAGCCACAGGGAAGAAGCCCAAGTCATCCTTGATTTCCTCACCTCTACTCTGACTGGCAATTAAGGGATGTTGTCATAGTATCCTTTTCTGTTCTGTCCTAGCAGTTGGAAATGTTCGGTCTTTTCATGGCTTCACATGCTTAATGCCAACCTTCCCTGGGAGCTCCATGATAATACACATGCATTATTTTGGATTATTGACTTTGTGGCAGAGCTGGGTTGATGCCTGGCACACAGTAGCTTACCAATAAGCAAAGATGAAAGAAAGTAATTGGTTTTAGAGATCACTTTTGATTGAGAGTATTTAACATGTTGATATGGTAGAAACGCATTCAAGGCAGACAGAATCGAATGAACAAAAGCACTGATAAGTTCTAGAGTATGAACATGAACTTGTTCCTGAGTGCGATGTAGTACCATTGACTGGATTTCTGGAACAGAAGAAAGACCTTGGTAAATAATATGGTAAAGTTCAAATAAAATATGTAGTTTAGTTATTAGTAAGGTTTCAATGTTAAGTCTTTAGTTTTGACAAGTGGGCCATGGTTATGTGAGATATTATCATTATGAGGAATCATTATGTGAAGGATCTATGAGAACTATTTGACTTCTATATGAAATAGATTACATATATTTATATATACCTAAAAGATTAAAGATATCTATATAATGTTTAAATTGACTTTCTCTTTATTGCCTCATATGTAGCATAGCCATTCCAATGCTTATAAATTATGACAAATATTAGAACTTACTAGTCCTGTAGGTGTTTGGAATTGATATTTTGTGACAAAGACTGTTTTGTGAATGAAGGGGTCAGACCATGGTAAGTAGTAAAGGCACTGGAAACATGTTGGAGCATGTCTGTAACAGGTGAACTTCAGAATAGCAGAGATCATTAATCACCAACCCGACTGTTTTTGGGTCGATTCCCCCTCATAGCACCCTGACAGGCCAGAGTATAACTTCCCCATCTAGTCTCTCAAGATGTGATCTTTATGGAAGCAGACTTTCTCACATGGAGTGGCTTGCTGGTGGGTCCAAACTATGGAACTACCAGTTAGCTGCTGGGTTAGTCTGTGTAGACTAGAGAAACAAATCCATGGACACACATGTGTGTAGAAGAAAGAGATTTATATACAAGAGCAATTGAACATTGCGAAACCATCCCAGCCCAGTCCAGATCAGGTCCATAAGTCCGATGTGAGCCCATATTTCCTATATCAATCTCTAAAGTCCTCTTCAGACTCATGAAACACATGCATTGGCGCCGAATGCACAGGCCAGTGGGTAGAAAGTCTTTGGATCCAGTATCATTGGAAACATCTCAGCACTGGCAGGGGTCTCTCTGTGGCTTCTCTGCCTTCCAATTTCTGGTTGAGTCCATGTGGCTTTTCTTCTGCAGTGTCTCACAGAGAGTAGCAAAGATAGAGAGGTGTCTTCCGCCTACAAGGAGGAAGTACCAGATTTCTCTGAATTCTCAGGAGAAGGCCATGCCCACACAGAAGTCTCATTGGCCATCTCCAGATTGACAGCCTAGAGTCCACCCCTACACTCTTAATCCTTAAATTGACACCAGATTAGGTGACTGCCACAGCTACCAAGAACTTCTCAAAACATAGCCTGGAGTCTCATTGCGAGATAATGGGTTTGGCGCAACTAATCTTGAGCTCCTTTAAAACTGAGGGTTAGTGCAAGACTCCAGGCCCTTGACATTAGATACAGAGTATGTTTTCTCCGTAGCCATTTTTTTTAAACATGCATGGTGTCCTGCTCAGACCCCTCATGTCTTCCATGAGCGCTAGGTGACTCCCTTCTCAGTGCTTTGCTGGGGACTATTTGTGGATGCTGGAGAAACTCTGCCCATGGGAAATATATGTCCCACCCCCACTAAGGTGGCTCATAGCTGGAATGAAAGGACAAAGCTCAGTGTTTTGTCCAGGAGGTGTGTTTAATGTTCTGGAGCTCCCTATGGATCAGGCTGAATCTGGGATTTCATTTGAAGTCACATACTTTCCTGGATTCCCTCTATTCTGTACCTTTCTTCCCCACAACCTGGATAGAGGATAGATTGATAGAAAAAAATGATAGATGGATGAATGTCTAGATAGATGACAGATGATAGATAGATAGATAGATAGATAGATAGATAGATAGATAGATAGATAGATAGACTCCTGGCACAGTGTAACTAAATGTTGCCCAGTCTGACATCATTCTCACATTTGCTGGCATGCTTGAGTCCATTACTGCAGCTATTGTATCAAACCATCTCACCAAGAGGCTCCCTCACTCTCAATGGCCCTCTACTTCACTAAGCATAATGGCCTTCTCTAAAGATTGGTCTTTTTTCTTTCTTTTTAAAAAATGTACCTAGACCAACAGTGCATTACTTGGAATTTGTAAGGGGCAAAAATTGATGAAAGAGAGGTCCAGTGGCTACCTGTGGGTGAGGCAACACACACTGAACAAAATGCCTGTAATACCTGGCATTTCCTGGCAGTGGGCTAATTCACAAGTACTAGACATTGAGTTCTCTGAGGCAGGTACAATTACAGTAATTCAACCATAGTGTCAGAGAAGGTCTGGGATTGAGTCCTAGGAATTCTTTTAAATTTTTGATTATAAAATATAACAGATAGGTAAATATCGTATATACTCGATTATAAGCTGATCTGAATATTAGCTGAGGCACTTAATTTTACCACAAAACTGCATAAAGAATGTGCTGAAACTCAAGTACTCCTTCAATGCAAGAACACTTTGTTCTACTAACCTGGTATTTCATGATGCTCACCTTCCCGACACGATTGCTGTAGACAAATGTGTGCATAAGCAAAGGTGGTGAAGAAAGCTGATGGTGCCTGACTATCAAAAGATATAACATCTGGGGTCTTAAAGGCTTGAAGGTAAACAAGCATCCATCTAGCTCAGAAGCAACAAAATTCACATGGAAGAAGCACACCAGCCTGTGAGATCACGAGGTGCCTAAGGGATCAGATATCAGGCATCTCAAAGAATAAAAAATCATATCATTGTGAATGAGGGGGAGTGTATATTGGGGACCCAAAGTCCATCTGTAGGCAACTGGACATCCCCTTACAGAAGGATTGCGAGGAGCAGATGAGCCAGTCAGGGTAAAGTATAGCAATGACAAAACATACAGCTTTCCTCTAGTTCTTAAATGGTTCCTCCCCACCCACTATCATGATTCCAATCCTAAATTACAAATCTGGCTAGACCAGAGGATGTACACTGGTACAGATAGGAACTGGAAAGACAGGGAATCCAGGGCAGATGAACTCCACAGGACCGGTGGTGAGAGTGGCAATACCGGGAGGGTGGAAGGAGGGTAAGGTAGAAAGGGAAAACAGATTACAAGGATTTGCATATAACCTCCTTCCTGGGAGATGGACAACAGAAAAGTGGGTGCAGGCAGACACCAGACAGTATAAGATATGACAAAAATAATAATACTTTATAAATTATCAAGGGTTCATGAGGGAATGGGGAGCAGGGAGGGAGGGGAGAATGAGGAGCTTATGCCAAGGGCTCAAGTAGAAAGCAAATGTTTTGAGAATGATGATGGCAACAATGTACAAATGTCCTTGACACACAATGGATGGATGCATGAATGGATTGTGAGCTGTACAAGCATCCAATAAGAGCTGTACAAGAGCTGTATAAGAGCTGTACAAGCACCCAATAAAATGATTCTTTATAAATGTGCTGAAAAACTCGGCTTATACTTGAGTATATATGGTGTGTATCTATCTATCTATCTATCTATCTATCTATCTATCTATCTATCTATCTACCTACCTACCTATATATATATATATCACTGTTATAAAACTTAATTCATCTTCAGACAGTAAATAACAAGGTGACCACCACCTAAGTGAAGAAACAGAATACAAACAGTACCCCCGAGCACTCCCTACCCCGTGGATGTGGCCTTACCTTTTTTGCCCCTCCTTCCTTCCCTTCTCCACCCCATCCCCCACTGGCCTCCCCAAAGGCAGCCTTCAAAATCTGCTTTCTTAAATATGAAAAACATTTTCCTGTTTTTCCTTTCATAATATTTGTCTCATACAGTATTCGTCTTAATGGATTGACTAATCTTGCTGAACAAAATGTCTTCCTAATATGTCCATGTCATGAGGTGTTTGGCAGTTGGATCATTGCTTTTTAGAGACACATGATATTTCATTGTATGTATGTACTAGAGTCCATTTCTCCACAAACATTTTGGTTGCATCCATCATGTTGCTATTGTGGTTAATGCTCCATTAAACATGGGTGTGAATGTATCTGTTCTTTATTTCTTTGGGATATATATTAGGTGGAAAGATTTCTGGGTCATGTGGTATTTCTATTCTCCTTTGCTTAAGGAAGCATCGTACTGTTTTCCACAGGAGTTATTGAACTATGCAATCTCAACGGCAGTGTCTGAGAGGTCCAATTTCTCCACACCGTTGCCAGAAGTTGCTTTTGTCTTGTCTTGTTTTTATGTTATCAGTGCTGGTGTGAGGTGGTACCTTATCATTGTTTTCATTTGCGTTTCTCTTAGATCTAAGGATCATGAGCATTTTCTTCATATCATTGCTGGTCCTCTGGACGTCATTTTTGGTGAGTTGTCTGTTCAGGTCTTCTGCCCACTTGTGAATTGGACATATCCAAAGTGAGGGAGGTGACAATGTTCTCTCATGAACCATGTGATTTTCATTGGCTCATTTTTGGAAGTAGATTGCCAGACCGTTTTTCCTAGTTTGATGCCACTGAAGTCTGTCCATAGTGACCCTGTCGATATATGAAATCATAGCGGCATGGCTTCCAGAAAACCACACGTCTGATCAAATTAACAAAAAACCTGGCAGATGACAACATGAATATAACCTTCCGCAGTGACTGGGACTGATTCATTCACACATTTTTGGAGCATTTTCTTAACTCTCATTGATTCAGCATCTGCTTCAGGGAGACCCAGCTCTAAAGCACAAATGGAAGGTATTTGACCGAAAGTAAAGCCCAAATCATTCACCTCACAGCTGTGTGACTGGGTGAGTCTGGGGACTTTAGAGAAACAAATCCACAGAAACTCATGTATAAAAGAAATTTTTATGTGAAAGTTAAGTGCACATCAAGAAAACATCCCAACCCAGTGCTGCCCAAGCCCACAAGTCCAACATTAGCCCATATGTCCGACACCAATCCACAAAGTCCTCCTCCATCGCACAAAACAGATGCAATGATGCCGACTGTAGGAGGAAAGCTGAGTCAGTATATGAGTAAGCATCTCAGCGCTGGCAGGGGTCTCCACACGGGTGCTCCAGCACCCAGGGCTGCATCGGGGTAGGTCCATGTGGCTTCTCCTCGGGGATGTCTTGCTGGAAGTCAGCCTTGCTAGTTGCAGCAGGGAACTGGCTAAGGCAGCTGTACCCTGGTCCGACTATCACAAAGCAAGAGACCTGAAAACTAGAAAGGCGAGGCTCACCAGTCCATTTATCCTTCCACCCTTCAATTAACCCCACATGTGTTTATCAGCCAGGTTGGCACAATTAACTACCTCAGTGACCTTGGGGATGGTTTTCCACCCCACATTTCTACAGACCGGGGATGCTCACTTTTACTTCACAGCTGTCTGTGGAGTTTATAGGACTTGACAGATGTCAAGTGTCTGGCACCCTTTTCTGGGGCTTTGAGTAGCTCTGCTCCCAAGCAGCCAGGACCCCTTTTCTAATCTGAGGCAGTGTCCCTGTGCAAACTCCCTGTGCTTCTCAGTCAATAGAGGATATTAGCAAATGCTTAGCCAAGTGTTCTAGCTGCATTTACTCCCACATTCGACACCATAAAAAGTAAACAGCAGAATAAATTGCCCATCTGCTGCCATCAATCACAAATACAATCTTCGCCCACTGTAACACAAGGCAAATACAGTAATGACAAAATCCATAGCTGGGGAGATGATAGAGTGTGGGCCAAGACTTTCCTCTCTTCGCTGCTCCCGTCCACAATCCATTATTGAAATGCACAGTAAGTGGCCAAAGCAATCAATAAGCTGCCTGCCTTTGTAGTCATTGGGCAGGGTGGTTGTTTTGAGCCTTGACCCTTAAGTCTCTGTGTGGTACTGGCAGGACAGCCCTAGGAGAGAAAGCCAAGAGGTCAAGGACAGTACACTTTGAGTTCATAAGCAAAGTTCTCTTACCATTGGGACCCAGAAGTGAAGCCCTCCAGAATAAATAAAACTAGACTATCTGACAATGTGTCAGTGTTTTTAATATTTCCCAATTCTTGCATAGATATGAGTAGGCTTTAAAAAGTGCAAGAAATACTTTTATTTTTCAGTTTCACTTTTCCATGAACTCTTTGAAACTCCTTCATATAAAGCTTGAAACAACCTTTCCTGGTTTCAAAAATCTCAAAGAAGAGAATTCACAGTGTGCAAATTCACGGTCCTTCAAAACAGACACTTCTGAAGTCTTGCTCTCCCTATATTTTTTAAACACACACATGGACACATATAGACAAAATAAAGATACATTGTTTTCAAAACTATGCTCCCACTCTTTCTCTGTGTGTGTATGCATTTGTGTATGAGCATACACATATACGAAGATAAGTAAGAAAGTATTGCTTCCAGGATTTCAGTGTCTACAGGTTTATTCCAAACAAAGTCTGTTTAAACACCTCTCTGGCATCACGGGATGGCTGCAGACAAGTTCTCTCGGTATACACTTGTCTTAGTCTCACTAGACTAGGGTGCCTTCAAAGAAACAATAAGAAACGCCAGTCAAAACATGGTTTCTTAGAGGATCTGCCAAACTCTTTAAATTCAAGGCAAAGGAGTCGCTCAGAAGGTCCCGGTGATTGATGGACTTCCATGAAGGACATAGTATGATCATAGGTGAGGATTGGGAAGAAGTTTCAAGAACTTGAAAACTGTATTGATAAGAAAATGGCCAGGAAAAGTGCCTACTCTTTTTTCCCTGCATCCCCACAAAGCACCTGCTCATTCTTCAGGCCTTCAGGGCTGTTCTCAGAGAATTTTATTGGAAACTGACTCCATCTACCCTATGGCACCAATCTTGCCCCTTCAGACTTCTTTTTGTTCCCATCACTCAAAGGGCATTTAAAAGGAACACAGTGAGACCCTCCAAGACACTCAGACTGGATTTTGGTGTGGCACTCGTTGAAGAGTGCAGAATTCTTTGGGGAAGATTTAGACAGAGAAACACTGCCTTCAGAAGTGCATACACCAAGATAGGGAGATGTGTCGAGGGACAATAATTTCTGATGTTTTTGTTTTAAAAAGTTTCTACGATTTTGTATCAACACTTTTTAATTTACCCTAATAGGTATTGATGTAGTTACTATTATAAACTAAATGTAGCCCTATTAATGATATATGTTTGTTAATAATATATGTTAAACTATCAGTTAAGAGTTGAATGCTACTTTACCATATGAATGTGGCGTGCTAGAAATAAGCACTTCTCAATTGTTGGCAATGGATTATTTCTGCTTCACATGAAGTTGAACAACACTTTCAAAACAAAGTTGTTCATCAAACTTTTGTTATAGTCTTGATTACCTCTCAGGATCACGTCTTAGCAGATCAATTGCTAGGTCAAGCGTGTAAGGATATTCAGACTTTTGATACATTTGCCAAAATACCCTTCAGAAAGACTTAGCTAACACCATACATGACCATCATCAGTGTGTGTGCACTGTGTGTGCATTTCCTTGTATCTTTACAACACTGGGTTTATCTTTAAAGAGAATATAAGTCTGAAAATTCAATACATGAAAATAACACTTCTACTTTAAAAGGAGCTCTGGTAGCACTGTTGGCTCAGGGCTGGACTGTCAATTGCAAGGTGTGCAGTTCAAACCCACCCGCCACTGCATGCAAGAAAGATGAGACTATCCCCTCCCCCAAAGATTACAGCCTGGAAACCCTGGTTAGGGTCGCTATGAGTCAGAACCAACTCAACAGCAGTGGGTTTGCAATTTGGGGTAATACGTAATTTTATCAACCAATAATCAGGGCTCCTTAGTTAAGGACTCCATTTACCTATGAGAAAAATGAAGGAGAAAAAATAAAGCCATTGCTAGCCCAGTATCACATAGGCAGTAAATAGCAGTTGCAAGGTATACAAGAATGAAATCTAGTTTAGGGTTTTTTTACTATAAAATCTCCATTACAGAAGAATAGTTATCATTAAAATGTCTTAACAAATTGCCATATCATAGCATTTACAGATCACACATCTGACTTCAATGAAACAAATTTTGGTAATAAAGAGCTGGATAAATGATCATATAAATATGAGCACGAGACTGTGTCTCTTCTGCTTTCTCACTAAGTTCTTATTTTCTCTGAAGCAGCGTGTGTGTGTGTGTGTGTGTGGTGTAGTCATCTAAGTATAGGTAATAGAAGACGCAGGTGTGAGCTCAGCCCATGGCAGAAGCAGCTTCATCCTTTGCCCATGCTCATAGGTGCTTCCATCCATAATGGTAAGACAGAGCTGCTGTGTCGCAGAAAGGGCTCTAGCTACAGTAGCCCATGTCCCTGGGATTGATAACATTCATGCCACAAATATGCCTTAAATTATTGTATGTGTCATTGGGGATAGAGTTATAAATACAACAGGATTAGTCCCTGACTTGATTTAACTTCCTGTCTAATGGAGTGGAGCAGGGAGACCAGAGACTGATATGTATGGAGGGATATGTATGCAAGACAATTGAAATATAGGCAATAGCTTATCTTAAGGAGAATGTCTGAACTAGCCATTATTATGTTAGCAAATATTCACTGCCATTGAGTCAATTCTGACTCATAATGACCCTGCTAATAATGTCATATGGTAATGTCTCCTATATTAAACTCAGCAAGATCATGTACAGCTACAATTAGAGGTAGCAAATAAATAGAAGGATTATTCCCTGTTTATATATCAGACAACTCTGTGCTGAATTAAACAGCAGGTTACACCTTAATTAGAATCACTATGGAATCCTTGAATTGTGTTAGCTTTACCAAGTATGTTTGAATATCATATCATAGCAAGGACTGGAGATCCTTCATCACACATTTGCATGACCTCCAGAAAGCAAAACATAAAGCAGAAATAAGTATATTCTGAGAAAGGAAGTCCCAAAATAAAGTTCATTTCTGAGTTTACATTGAAATCCTGAAAAAGTAGCTTCAAAAATCAGCCACTGAAAATCCTACGGAGTGCACCTCTACTTTGCCACATGGTAGATGACCGTGAGTTGGAATCAAGTGCACAGTAACGGGATACTAGTGCTGGACAAGGGATCTTGGCAAAGGCCTGGGATGAGAGTGGGCAGCAGGACATGGAAGCTGCAGCCATTCTGCTGTGCTATGTGACAAAGAATCTTTTCACTCAGATTAGGTCTCAAGGGGAATTAATTCTTACTGTAGTTGACCAGATCCTAATGGCAGTCTTGAACCTTCTGGCAATTCAGTCCTGCATGTCTCCTAAGGACGCCCCCTTTCTCTTGTTCTGTTTTTGGTCCCTCGCGCCTTTCCAGCTCACTCACTCTGCCCCATATCCTCTCTGTACTTCAGGTGAACGGTGTGCTGCACTGGAGTCAAGCCAACAGCAGAGGGTTGAGGAGAGAGGAATAGGGTGACTGCTGGTTGAAAGTCCCCTTGACCCCCAGATTGTCAACACAGTTCCGCTGACACAGTAGCCGCAGTTGGGATAGCGTTGGCCAGGAATTGACTCCCAGAGGCTAGTGGGAACCCACTGCTGTCTCTCAATGAGTCTCTTGAAGGAGTGGGTGGATGATTGCAAGACTGAGTGTGTGCACTGCTCTCTTCCAGCGCAGGCCTGGGGAACCTGCGGTGACCTCTGGACTCCAGGACTCCCCGAACATTGCCATTGCCATTCGGACTCCTTTAATAAGCACTTCGACTCGGAAACAACAGGATGTCCCGGCTCCCAGTGCAGGACATGATTTAAGATTGTGGGGGTGATTCACTTGCTGAAGGGGCCTTCCATCGTCTAAATTTGAAGTTCAATTTGAAAGATTGAAGCGCTTTTAAAAATGTGAAGCACACCCAATAATTTCCAGCTGGCTTCCTCTCTACTTCCCAGAATCAGGCAGCCCACCCCCACCCCCGCTCATCAGGCCCCAAGATTTAAACACCAAAGTGAGGTTGTAACTCAAACAGCTCCAGGACAGATGGAGATGGCAAAGAGAAGGGGCGGAGTGTTGAATGTCTCTTGAAGATGAAGCAAGTTGTCACGTTTATTCAGAGAATGAGCAATTTCCTCTGCTCGCCGGCTTCTAAGTGCAAAGAGAAAACAGCTGGGTCTCTAGAATAAAAAAAACCTCTCAGGTCTCCTTGGTGGCAGGAGAAGCCGAGGTCCCAATTGGATCACTGCTCACTGTTCCAAAATAGTTTTAGTTGGTGTTTTTTATCTACCTGAGAACTAGTCTTTCTGGGAGGCCAAGAGCTGTGACAAGGAGCCCTGGTTCTACTTTTTTAGCTGTGTAATTTGAGCACCTGGCTTCTCTTTCTGCACAATCTTGTCTTAATCCGTAAACTGTAGCGTGGAATTCTGGTCTTTCATTGTGGTGGCAAATGATCTCACATATGAAAAGAGTTGGCACAAGAAAGACTCTTTATAAGTGCATTGTCATTTCAGAGGTCACTTCTAGAAAGTGTTTCTCTGTGTGGTCCTAAAGCCTTCCTTCCTACTGGCTTCCAACTACCACCTACAACTTTAGTCAGGCTGGGGCTCAAGGAGGCCCCTGCCTGTCTGTCTGTCTGTCTGCAGGAATGTTTGGGCACACAGCCTGCTCCTGACCCACGGTGAGTGCTCACTGTATCCCAGGGGCTAAAGGCCATCACCAGAGGACCTGCATCTGCTCTTTCTTTCTATGGAAGCCCCTAGACTTTACAAAAAATCATTTTATTGGGAGATTGTACAGCTTTTATCACAATCCATACATACATTCATTGTGCCAAGCACATTTGTACCTATGTTGCCATCATCATTTTCCAAACATTTTCTTTCTACCTGAGCCCTTGGTATCAGCTCCATATTTCCCCAACCCTCCCTTCCTCCCTCATGAACCCTTGAAAATTTATAATTTTTCCCTCATGTCTTACACTGACTGCTGTCTCCCTTCACCCACTTTTTGGTTGTCCATCCCTGTAGGGAGGGGTTATATATAGATTATTGTGACCGGTCCCCCTTTTCTCCCCACCTGCCTCTTACCCTCCTGGTATCTCTATCCTCATTCTTGGTCCCAAGGGGTTTCTCTGTCCTGGATTCCCTGTGTTGCAAGCTCTTATCTGTAGCAATGTGCATGCTCTAGTCAGCAGTGTGCATGCTTCTTGTAAGGAAGAACTGAGGTCATGATAGTGGGGTGGGGTAGGGAGGAAGCATTAAAGAACTAGAGGGAAACTGTATGTTTCATCAGTGCTATACTGCACCTTGATTGGCTCATCCCTTCCTTGTGACTCTTCTGTAAGGGGATGTCCAATTGTGTACAGATGGGCTTTGGATCTCCACTCCACACCACCACCACCCCCATTCACGTTGCTATGATTTTTATTCTGGGTCTTCCCCAGAACTTTCTTAAACTAGTGACTCATTTTCAGAAGGTCTATTTCCTGACTCCATTGTAGCACTTTTTTAAAACAAATCTTTCATTTCATCATTTCCTTTCCTGGTCCCACACAAGGCTGGGGGACTATTCTTCAATTAAAATTTTAATTTGCCAACTGGTCTCTGTCTACAGCTTCCGTCTTATATTCAGCACGATAGATGGCATTTAATAAGGGGCACCGGGATTCCTGGGTTGTTCTCGTTACCTGTTTGACCCCCGTGTCCTTGTATGTGCAACTTCAGTCATGGGGAACTTTCTGCTCAGGCTGTTCGCAACTCTTGAGTCATCTTCACAAATAGTGCCTGACGTAGTGCAGAGCTGACCTCTGAGGGATAGTCCAAGGTCATCTAGGAAAACGGCCAGTGAGGATAAATGTGGTAGAGGGGAGAGAGCATCCTGAGACAGGGAGTTCTACTGCAGCCCCTCCATCAGCTTGTAAAGAGTGGCTTCCTGCGTGGGCAGTAGGGATGAGTCACTGGCTGGGCAGTCTTGTGCTGTTGCTTTACTTCACCTCCTCGTCTCCCCCCTCCTCCTCCTCCTCCTCCTCCCTTTCCTCCATGCCTAGGATCTCACACTTGGGGGGAGCCTGTGTCCTTTGGTAAGCCCACTGAAAATGACCTCAAACTCAAACCTCAACCCTTCCCTCAATAAGCCTTTCTGCCCTCTGGAGCATCCTTCTCACCTCTTCCGACAAAGAGCTTCGTTATCTCTGCCTGAGGTCTGTGCCCCACTGGGGCTGGGAGTACCTCAGTTTCCCCAAATTGCTTCACCAAGAGATGGTAGGTGCCATGTCACTTCCCAAATGTGGGACCTGAGCCAAGCAAAAGAGGATCTTTAGGAAGCTCCATTTCCCTGTCTTTAAAAGGAGTGGGATTCCTATGAGGGTTATATCTAAGTAGTACACGCAAACAAATAGACCTGAAGGGAAGCATGGAGATTTATAATGATATCAATTATAGCATCATTTTAAGAGCTGGAAATTGGAAACAAAGTGGGGGGGATCATCATATAAACATATTTTGATTGCATCCTAACATGAGCTATTGTGCAGCTATCTACAAAGAGGGGATGCCCTGGATGGTGCAGATGGTCAATGTGCTTGGCTGCTAGCTGCCGCGTTGGGAGTTTGAGTCCCCTCCCCGTAGAGAAAGGATTTCAGGACCTGCCTGTAAAGCCCTGCGGAGCACAGCCATGCTCTCGGCCCCCCCACTCCCCCCCCACCCCCGTCACTGTGAGTCGGAGGGGCACCGGCTGGTTGGAGGGAAAACAAATGACATTGCTTCCAATTGGTCCCTGATTGAAAGTGAATTAAATTTCACAAAACATGAGGAGTCAAAGTTAAGATAAGCCATGAGTAGGGATTTGCAATATTTTCCTGAATTTGAAACCCACTGTGTGTGTGTGTGTTTGAAAAACATGATTCACGTCTCATCAAATCCATTCATACATTTATCAAATACTTCAGAGAAAGTACATCAAATCACTCCACTGGAAGATTATAAATGTCAATATTTCCTCACATGTTCGAAGCACGTGATGAGTTCCACCGTGCACTTGCCTCCGGAATCTCACATGAGCTGCCCTACCACCTGACCCAGTAGGAAGAACATGGTTTTTTTCTCGTTATTTTCTTCATTCTCAAGGGACCTGGCTTTCTCTTTAGCCCACACACCTCTGAATGTATGCATCTCTTAGAGAGAGGTGCCTGTGAGCCCGTGAGCTCAGCTAAATTGTGGAATTGATTTCAATTCCCTTCCTTCTACTGCCGAAGCCTGGGCAGCCAAAGAATAGAGCTTCCTGTCAGGAACTGTGGTGCCAGTCTCCTCCGGGCTCGGCTCCAGGCCCTGCCTTGTTTGGCTTTCTTCTTTCTTGACAATGTCTAATGACTGTTATTGTGCTGCATCATCTACATCCCTGGGGGACTCCTTCAATGCTCCCGGGGGAGATGGCAACAATCTCAGCATGTTTACTTATCTATTTTCCCCTCAAAGCTCAAAGAAGTGGCGGTCACTGGAACAAGAGACAGTCTTTGGGGGGAAGCTTCGGAACGCTGGCCTGAGCGGCGGCTGAGAGCAGGGATGACTCGCAGTTCTCAGCACCCACCACCACCCGTGTGGAGGAAGTCTTACACGAGGGTGACAGTTCCTCAGGAAAGACTTCAGCACCAGAGAAGGGACGCATCTTCTTGGATGGAGGTATAGAGCGGAGTGAACAAAATTCGTTTTCATTATAAAATGAACTATAATGCAGTTGGACTTGTATGGAATCCACTGTCTTACCTATGCCAGAAGAGTGGGAAGCCAGTTTCTTCTTCCCTGGATAATCTAGCTTTAGGAAGAAATAAGCTTTTTTTTTCTCCTTTCTTTTTTCAGAGTGGGTCTACCAGGAAGGCAGACAGAGGCTCCACCCTCAGAAGTGTCTCAACTGAAATATTTCCCCTCTGGGCTGCCATGCTGCCTAACCAGAAATTCTCCAATAGATGTCGGTTCCTTCTTTGCCTTAAGAAGGAACCCACATCTTAAGAATGATATATATATCATGTAGAAAGCTCACTAAAAATGCAAATTCACAAACTCTATGCCCTCACAGTGCTGATGTGGCCAATCTCAATGTGACCGGGTAATCCAAATTTTAGCCATCTCTGCAAGTGGTGTTGGGGACCTTCTCTGAGAAAAACAATTTTAGGCACTTTGCTGAGAGTCATCAGTTGAAGCTCTTGCCATTAAGAAAGAGAGGAGATCACGATGTTTTCTGGGTTCTGAGTTTTCAAACTTTGTCCTGGGTTCTTGAGGACTACTGGAATTGTCAGAAATCTGTGGGAATCCCATGAGATACTAAACAGACCTAGGTGAAACCCTAGAGCAGTGGTTCTCCACCTTCCTAATGCTATGACCCTTTAACACTGTTCCTCACGTTGTGGTGACCATAAAATTATGTTGTTGCTACTTCATAACTAATTTTGCTACTGTTATGAATTGGGTGACCCCTGTGAAAGGGTCATTTGACCCCCAAAAGGGTTGCGACCCACAGGTTGCGACCCACTGCTGCTTTTTTGAAAATTCCCTCCAAGGCCAGTCCTTTTATCATTGACCCTCAAATTACTGGGTCATTTTCACCCTCTGTTTACTTTTCCCCCAATGCAACTGAATGCCATTCACGGGTGGAACTTTGCCTGTATTGGTTATAATTTTAGCATGGATTTACGATAGGAAAGCCTTTAGAAGATGTGTGATCCGTGTCTGCTGCATTAGCTGTGCTGACTTGGAGAAGACATTCTTTTGCCCCGTGGTCCTATCATCCTACCCTGGAGAACCCCTCTTCTCCACAAACATGGCCCACACCCCTCATTCACTTTTCTTAGTGTGTTTAAGGCATAGGAAACCAAGCCTATATAGAGTCCATATAAATTGATTTAAAGATCCCTAGTGAGGTCCCAGGGGCCTCATTGCCATTGATTTGATTGTCTCACGGTGACCCTATAGAACAGAGCAGAACTGTTGGGGTGGATTCCCAGGCTGGCAATCTTTACAGAGGCAGAATATCTCCTCTTTCTCCTTCCTTCGGACGAGTGGGTGTCACCAGCACCCCAGTGGCTAGCAGCCCAACCCCTAAACATCTTGGCTATGAGAGCTCATTGCCTGTGTCAAGGGCACCAGATTTACTTTTTGGCTGTGAAAACATCACCAGCTCTGGACTGCAGCAGAAATGCAAGCAGTCCCTGACCTCTGCCATCTTGTTTTCTCATTTCAGAATGAACGTAATCCCTCCCATCTCTTGGCTCGTTATGAGATGAAAGGAAATGAAGTATGAAGTGCCTTGCATATAGGAAGTCCCAGCAAGGATGGGTTCCTGGGGCTGCAGGCAAAACATCTTCTAAGCCTCCAAAGAATTTCTGCTGTCTGGCATGAGGGTGAGGTGTAGAGCCAAGTCACAAGGAGAAGCCATAACATATTGTAAGCTCCTTGAAAGCCTTTGATTCAGGAAGGCAGGGTGGCTCCGTAAGTAATATTCTGGCCTCTGTCTAGTCACGTAGTCCTAAAGACCTGGGAGCAGGACTCCTGTCATGAGTCTGCAACCCTTAGAAGAACACCGAACTCAGTTTAGTGCTATCTGAAACTTTAAAAATATTTATCTTTGAAGGTGTGCTTCATAAGGGAAGTTCATGAGATGCTGGTGAAGCAGGACGATGAGCAGAAGAGATACAGCAATGGACACTATGCATACCCGTGGGTGGGTTCAGGACCATGTGCCTTAGGCAGCAGGCCACTGATATGCTGAACAGTTAGTGAACCTGGCTGTATGGTGAACATGCCTAGACATTTCTGGGGCAGCTGAAGGCACTCCTGAGCCTCCAGGACGGGTTCAGGGCAGGACCTGTTCGTAGACTGATGGTGGCAATGGTGGCCATAGCAGCAGAAGGAGCAGTGAGGGTGTGGTGGGACAGAGCAACAGGCTGCTGCCACTGAAGAAAGAAGGAGCTATGAATTGGCAAGTCTCTGGGGCCACAATGTAAACCCAGCTTCTCCATCCTTGTGTCGACCTCATCTCACAAATGTTCACTCCTTGTTTGGAGCTCAATGATAGCAACTGCTGGTGCTCGAGCCATAAATGTTGTGGTGAATTATTACAACAGAAACTAGTACACACAGATACTGCCATGAAGCAACTAGAATTCTTCACAGAGTTGCGAATCTTGGTTTTGAAAACTGCTGCAACAATGCAAAGAAAATATTATCCACAGTCTTAGAAATGAATATTAAATTTAAAGATCATCACCTTCATCATAAGAGAACACAGTTTTAATACGAAGTTATGGATAAACCAACTAACAACAAAGACAACTGAAAACTTTCCTTTCATTGTACTTGAAGCCTGAGGTGGAATGTGAAAGCAGATGTTTACTTATATACCGTCCTGGAGGTACTTTCAGCTTCTTGTATGATTTCCACAAGTTACAGGAAATGCCAGAGGACATGTTAAAGCGCCGCTGTCTAAGTTTACATTTAAAATTAAATTCAGACTTACACAAAACTGATTTGTATGTAGAGTTAATCCTTTCAGAACCTGTGTTCCATTGAGAATCATATTTATATGTACTAAATAATTTATCAGAAATATAGGCCAATATGGCCTCCCACACCAAAACCAAACCCGCTGTCGTTGAGTGCATTCTGGCTCACTTGAACCCTACACAGGATTTCTGTAAATCCTATTAGGGACAGACAGCCTTACCTTTCTCCCAAGTAACAGCAGGTGGTTCTTTATCACTGATCTGGTGATCAGCATTCCAGCACTTACCAAACAAGTCGGTTGATAAAACACTCTTAGTAAGTTATCCAGTATGACTTGAATTAGTAGAAAAATCCTTTAAAGTATTAAAAACTATCAAAAATAATTAGTCAAATCCCATTTTCTAAGAGTGACTGACATTACATACCTATCTACCTACAGTTATATAAATTGAAGGAGCCCTCGTAGCATAATGGTTTATCCTTTGGGCTGCAAACCACAGTGTCTGCAGTTCAAAGGCACCAGCTTTTCAGCCCAAGAAATGTGAGGCTTTCTGCTCCCCTATAGATTTACAGCCTCAGAACCCAAGGGGCAGCTCAGTTCTGTGCTGGTGGACTGCTATCAGTTCTAATCAACTTCACAGCAGTGCGTTTGGATGTGGCTATCAGTTGAAACTGTAAGTGTTCAAAGTGAAATGGTGATGTTCCCTTGAGGACTAAGGTGCCCCTGACCAAGTCTTGGCATTTCCCATTGCTTCATAGGTATGTGAAATAAGGAAGACCCAAGAAGAAGCCATGCTTTGTACTGTAATATTGTTGAAGAATACTGAATAGACTGTGGACCGTCAGAAGAATGTCTTGAAAGAAGTGCAGCTGGAATGTCCCTGAGAAGCAAGGATGGTGGAACTTTGTCTTGCACTCGGATGTGACATCAACAGGGATCAGTCCCTGGAGGAGGACATTGTGCTCAAGAAGGAAAAGAGTCAGAGAACAAGATGGACCGTGGCTATAGTGATGGGTTTGAAGAAGTTATAGCGTGCTTAATAAAGTCAGGACGACACGGGGGCTGCGAGCAGCGTTCTGACGTAGCATTGAGTGCGAGGGCTGAGCAAGGCTTGCTTCTGTTGGACGCGGTGGCACCAAGAGTCACGACCAATCCAATGGCTTCTGACAACACAGCAAACTTGTGATCACTTTTGGTAAATAATTGAATAGAAATGAGCAAGAAAAGTATTATGGTTAATCAAGATGTTACCTTGATAAATTATTATTATGTCTTGTTAAAAATGATGACACCAAAATATCATTTGTTATGATTTGCTTTTTACACTGTTACTCACATGTCATTATTACCCTATTATGTTTTCTAAATAATGCAACAGTTATAAAGAGTTACTCTTTATACCAGTATGTGCAAACCTTTGGTAGCCAACACTAGGCTGCGGGATGCAATGACTGTGAGGACGGCGACAGTCTGTCCTGTGGGACAGAGGCTGCTGGGAGTTGGAACACACCCAACAGCACCTAAGAATCACATCAACCTTTCAGAGCACCTTTTTTTTCCACTTTTTGTACAAGGGGTCCTTCATTGCATCCCATGCTTTCATGTAGTTGACCTGCTCTACTAATTGGTAAACTCAAGTTGTAACCTCTCTGCCCCCCTCTAAGCATAATGCAAAGATCAAGAATTAGAATGTATTATAGAAATATATGTATTATGAAACTATCAATGAAGCATTTCTTGGATGTGCAATTCAGTAGCATTTATAGCACCATGTTCTTTATGCTGTGGCATCATTAACACTATCCTTTTCCAAATTATTCCCAAATCATTAACAAACACTAAATATTGGCTCACCTTCGTCCCCTCTTTCCCAACCCTGGTAACCACAGAAAGCTTTAATCCCTATACATTTATTCATCTCCGACTCAAACAATATGTGTCCATCTGTGAATTCTTTCACTCAGCAATCTTTTCAAGATTCATCCACCCTGTGGTCTGTTTCAGGCTGAATAATGTACACTGTTTGTGTATCCATTCATCTTCTGATGAGCATTGTGTAGGTTCTACCCTTTGACTTGTTCAGAGGTCTGCCCTGAGCTTTGGTGTACACGTTTCTGTTTTCCTGCTTTCAATTCGTGGGGTATAAACCCAGGATTGGATGGCTGGCTCACATGGCAGCTCTTGTAAAGTTGAGGGATCACCAAGCTGTTTATCACAGTGGCTATACCATTTTGCATTCACTCCAGAAGTAGATGAGGGTTCTCTAAATTCTCACCTTTCTTTTCCCATTTTTAAGATTATAGGCATTCTAGTGAGGTGAGGATGTACCTTATTGTGGTTTTAATTAACCTGTCCTTAAAGGTTCTTGGGTGGTAAAATGTTATGCACTTCACTGCTAACAAAATAGTGGGCTAATTCAGTCCTCCTAGTTACACTGCGGAAGAAAGGCTTGGGGGTCTCCTGCCATAAATAGTACAGCCTAGAAAATCTGACAGAGTTCAGCTTTGCTCTGTGACACATGGGGTTCCTATGAGTCAGAACCGGTTCCACAACCATGGTGGATTGGGCCAAATAATACTTAGTATCTTTTCATGTGCTTGTTCATTATTTGTATATCCTCTTCTATGAAAAGTCTATTCAAATCATTTCTCTATTTTGCAATTGAGTTTTTTTTAATCTTTTGGCTAACTTGTAAGATTTCTTTATATGTTTTGAATATGATACCATTGTCAGATATATGGAAATTTCTCTCAATTTCTTAGTTGTTTCTCCACTTATTGTGGAAGGGCTTTGAAAGCACTTCATTTTCATGAGAACACACTGATCTATTTTGTGTTTTGCTGTTCATGATTTCAGTGACATAGCTATGAATACATTTTTTCAAACTCTGCTTCCTTTTAAGAATTTTATGGTTTCCATTCCTTTATTTAGTTCCTTGATCCATTTTGATTTATTATTTTTAATACAGTGGGGTATTGAAAGAGCTTCATTATTTTGCCTGTGGAAATTCAATCCTCCCATAACCTGTTCTTTCTCTAGTGTATAGAAGAAACACCTGTGTCAAAAATCAATAGACTGTAGATTCTGGATTCTCAATTATGTTCTATTGGCCTATGTGACTGTCACCAGGCTGTTTTGATTACAGTAATTTTATAGTATGTTTTGATATGAAGAAATATTAGTTCTCCTACTTTATTCTTCATTTCCAAGATTGTTTTTGCTATTTGGGTAATCTGGCCCTTCTATATGACTTGAAGAAATCGATTTTCCATTTTTTTGCAAAGTGGACTATGGGGATTTTATAGTGATTTAAAGGGATAATATTAACTATAAGAATCAGCACAAAGATTTTCCTTATGAAATAGAGGTTAAAATATCTGCACTTTACATTTATCCATTATTCTGACACAAGTCTCTCTTCCATCACCCATGGAACTATTTTTCTCCAGTGAGTTTAAAAATGCATTGTATTGGTTCATAGAATTCACAGGAGCACTATGTCCATTATAGCAGTGCTTACTATACAAGCAAAAGTATGTTGTTGTTGTTGTTGTTGTTGTTGTAGATGCCATTGCGTCAGCTCTGACTCATAGCCACCCTACCTATGTACAAGGGAATGAAACATTACCCGGCCTTGTAGCATCCTCGCACTTATTATGTTTCAGCCAATTGTGCAGCCTCCGTGTCAGTGCAGCTCCTTGCGGGCTTTCCTCTTTTTTGCTGGCCCTCTACTTCACCAAGGACCATGTCTTCTCAGAGATGGGTCTCTCCCCACAACACGTCCAAAGTATCTGAAATGCAATCCTGCCACCGTTCCTTCTAAGAAGCCTTCTAGCCGTGCTTCGTGCAGGACAGATATCTTTGTTCTGTTGGTAGTCTGTGGTGCTTTCCGTACTCTCTGCCAGCCTCAGAATTCAAATGCAACCAGTTTTCGTCAGTCTTCCCGATTCCAGGTCCAAGTTTCATTCGGAGATGAGGCCATTGACAATACCATGGCTTGGGTCCGGCACACCTTAGTCCTCACAATAACTTCCTTGCTTTGCTTTCAACTCTTTAAAGAGATTTGTGCAGTAGATTTAGCCAATGTAATGCATCATTTGATCTCTTGATGGTTTCATCTGTGAGCATTGATTGTGGATCCAAGCAAGATAAATCCTTAACAACTTGAATATTTTCTCTATCTATCATGATGTTACCTAATGTGAAGATTTTGGTCTTCTCTGTATTGAGTTGTAATCCATACTGAAGGTTGCAATCCTTGATCTTCATCTGCAAGTGCTTCAAGCTCTCCTTACTTTCAGCAAGCGAGTGTGTATCATTTGAATATGACATATTGTTAATAAGATTTTCCCCAGCCCTGAGGCTGCAGTGTTCGTATAATCCAGCTCCTCTGATTATTTGCTCAGTGTAAGGGTTGAATGAATTGAAACTGAAGGAAATTAAAATGAGCTGACAAAAGCCAAAATATGACATTGAGTATCAGTGAAATAGAGAAGTGGATAGGGTGAGCCCCAGCCAGGGACCCAGCTTGAAGTTATGAAGTCCCAAGGGGCTGTGCTCACCCACCTGAGAACAGATGTTCATTATCACATTCAGGATATTTTTCAACCAGTAGATGATCCATGTTGTCAAACATAGCTCAACTTGGCATAGCCCCAGCGACTCTAATAAAGAGCTGGCGCTCTCGATCTACATAGTCTGCCTCCAGCCTCCCGCCCGGCTCATCCTCTGTGCTGCAACCACATCCATCACTCACAGCTGTTTTGTCACCTTGGAGAGTTTCCCATAAGGGACTTCTCTCCCAAAGGATGGGCCCATCATTCTCTACCTTTAGTGAAAGAGGCTCCCACAAGCATACTGTCTGTGTGATTCCTTACCGGTTCCTATTTGAATATGGTTTAAGATCTGAAGTTCTTTCAGCCATGTGGACATTGTGGGAAAGTGTGGGAAGAAAGGTCATGTTGATAGTCCTATGATTAAGTCTAATTATTCGAGTGAGTCTCTGCCACTGGGCTATGATTTTCATGAATACTGCTATCTTTGCCTGTTCTTTTTATATGATACGGGAGCCCAGAAAGACCTAAAGTCTAGTATTTCAAGCCTCTAAGTTCTGTTAGGCTTTGGTAAAATCCAAATTGATAAGTTTCTTGCCAAATAATCCTCTTGTGGGACAGGCTTGTTGAGGAGGACAGAGAGCTCTGGGCATACGCATTTCAAAATACTGCTTTCCTCTCCTTTGGCACTTAAGGGACTTTTTTCCAGTTTGTATTAAGTAATTTCAGTTTTGTGAGTTGGAGGCAAAGCTCACAATAGTGTGGAACCATGTCCCCAAGTCTTAAGTCCCTGGAGTGCTTTTTAACTCTTACATGAGTCTGCAGTGAGTGTCCAAATATTCAACAAACACATTTTTAAAAAATGTTTCTACCTACACTGATTGGAGACAGATTCATTAACAGCCTGTGACATGCACATGACACAACCTTGCAGAAAGCAAACGTTTGAAGCCCTTAGTGAGGCCCAAAGCCATTCATATGGATTACACTTTAACATAAAAAACACAAACATCCTCACAACTCCACCAATAAGTAACATCACAATAAACAGAGAAAATATGAACGGTGTCAAGAGTTTCATTTCCTTGGACCCACAAGCAATGTTGCTGAAAGCAGCAATCCAGAAATCAAATGATGCATTGCACTTGGCATGTCTGCAGAAGCAAAAACCAAAAAGCTCTTCACAGAGCTGGAAATCAAAGATGTTAGCTTGGGCACGAAGATGCACCTGACTGAGCCATGGCACTTAGGTTCTCTCTTGCGCATGGAAAACCTGGACAAAAGGGAGCCTGAAGAAAAACTGAAGCACGTGAATTTGAGTCTTAAAAAAATTGCATCAAATACACCACGGACTTCCAGAAGAGCAAATAACGATGCCTTGAAAGTAGTACAACCAAAAAGTCACATCGAAGGGAAGATGATAAGACTTCATCTCACATGTTTCAGACAAGTTATCGGTAGGGCCCAGACTCTGGAGGAGGACAGTAGGCTTGAAACGTGTCAGAGGACAAGAGAAGGACCCGCAGGAAGCTGGACTGACACAGTGGCTGCAGGAATGGGCTCCAGCGTAGCAATGATTATGCACATGGTCCGTGACTAGGCAGTGCCTTCGCTGTGACACCCAGGGTCGCTATTAGTCAGAGCCAATGCAGCAACACCTCGCGCCAATAATCCATACTTATTCCAGCTTCTGCTACGGAGTGTTTGCTCCTGGTAAGCTCTCCGTGTATCTGTTCTCACGTTCAAGGGAGCAGTTTTCCCTGGGACCGCAATCTTCTAGTGAATCTTCAAAGACAGCATGCGGGTGGTGTCTGACTCCCCTGACTACACAGGGGAAAGAGAAAATGGGCCAAGGCTGAAGCACATGAAAGTGATTCCCATGCCTCCACCCTCCAAACGTCCTCACCAATTCGTACACCACAGCACTCTATTTCTCAAATGGGTTTGAGCATTTATTGCAATGGCCACCCAGAACTCATAGGGTACATTCCTGATAATGGACTTTATTAGGAAATATGACAGCGTGCAATTTCCAGCCAGCCCCTTAGACCGGCCTCACTCTCAGGGCCTTGAGTCTCTTGGGGCAAGGTTCCAAAACTCTATTGGTGTGACCAGTAACAACAAAAGGGCATTCCCCTCTTATTTCAGCCCCCGCCTGGAGGTGCTCAGTTCCAGCTCTGTCAGTTGGCACACTAGGCCCTTCAATGAAATGCCTGCAGGCAGCTCAGTCCACAAGCAAGTCCACTGCGTGAAGGCTCTCAGTTTTAATCCCTGCTTGGAAGGGGAAGCCTTGCTGGTTTGTCTCGTGGTCTGGTTCCTGCTGTTGCTTCTCTGATGCCACGACGTGCTGTCCCTAAATCCAGGAGGTTCAGTGTAGAGGGGATCTTGTGTCTGAAGGTCATACTCTGCTCTTGACTCTTCTTGCTTGAGGATAGTGACGTTTCCACGTTCTTCTTCTGTTGTGGCTCATTTTACAGCCAGCTGACCACCACCCCCCCTCATATTTTCAAGTTTTGCCACCACAAGAAGAGTCGCATATGCATCACGTAAACCTCTCAGCATCTCCTCTCATCTTCTCTTACATGGAGCCTTGAGGAGTAAAGTCACTTGCTGGGCGTTACAAAGACCATGGCCAGAGTGGCCATTTTATATCATCTACTGCAGTGCACATCTAAAATGATTGTTGCTTTTCAATCCCTTGAGTGTTTGCTGTTGCTGTTGTTGTTATGTGGACAGTACTGATGATTTTTGAGATCTTGCTGTGAGGACAGAATTCATGACTTCCAGACTTGAAACAATCCCCTTACTCTGAAAGCTGGGGAAGCAGGTACTCAAAGAAAGAAGGATAGAGACCCTGATGCGCAGAGGAGGAGAGGGAGATACAGGGAGGAAACTCAGACTTCTGTTCTCTTTAGAGTCGGTTCTTTTAAGAGCCAAGCAAGAGACGTTAATGGTGAAAACATTAAGTCGACAATCCTGGCGACTCTAAGCAAATGTGTATGTGAGCCTGTTTGGGCTGTGTGTGTGTGCATCTTGGGTGAGATCATATCTGTAGAGACAGAGCAGTGGGCTAAGGAGTTGGCACCCTTCCTCCCTAGCTTCATTCTTCAGGGAGTGCAGCCTCAGATACAAAGCAGGACTAACCAGCAGAAGAAACCATTAATAATAAAATCATCCTAACATAAAAAAAATAATAAAATCGTCTTATGCAGAAAATGTAGATAAGACAGTGAATGTAGGGTAAGAGACAGAGATAGTCTCGGCGGCTTGAGGAAGGTGCTCTGCATAGTTAATGTTGCAGAATCTGGACCACTCAGACATGTCATTTTGAATAATCATGTTTTACAGATAAGTGATAACTTGTTTCCTTCACATAAAAATTCCCCCAAAAACATGAACCACTTTCTATGTTTTACAGGTCCCCTTGCCTTCTTACACACTAGGGTTAAGCTTACTTGAAGGTATTTTTCAGACTTTTCATTCTGTTCATTCCTGATGATGGAATGTTCACTCATTCTCACCGTCATTGCCGGCAAGTCGATTCCAACTCATAATGACCCAATAGAACAGAGTAGAACTGCTCCATAGGGTTCTGACGGTGTAAATCTTATGGCTGGTGGATTTGAACTGCTGACCTTGCAGTTAGAAGTTCAGTGCTCACCCCACTGTGCTACCAGGACTCTGATGGACTGTTAGGCACTGTCAAAGTTTGCTCTTTGTGGCACAAGGGCAATTGGCATCCATATTAATGAGGCACAAGCTACCATGGTTTGTAACCCTTGCTGCTACTTTATATTCTTTCCTCCACTTCCCCTTGGGGTTGTAGAATGAGAACTTCAAAATGTTCATGGATAAATGGACTTGAAAGCTGATGTGTTTTTTCCATTCACTTCTGGAGTCCCTTGCATATGCAGTCACGTTTAAACTTTCACCGGCTTTCTAGACCACTATATTTAATTTTACCCAGCCTGGCCCTATATACGCTGTGTAAGCCTTCCTGGGAAAGGAATTTGATCTGTCAGAAACACTTTTCTAGTGGGCAAATGGTAATGATATTCTTTCCCCTATACTGCTGCAGGGTTAAGGAATCTACCACCAGCACTGGGCAGAGTCCCACTTTCAAAGCTCAGAAGCCCTTCTGCAGGACACATGGCCTCACCTTTCCAGATGCGCTTTCTCTCAGTCTTTGACCCGCTCTCATGCTCCTGGGGAGAGCTGCCTCCCCACTGCTCCCTAAACTCTCAATAGACAAAGCTTATCCAGTTGCCTTGCACTCTTGTTTAATATATGCTACTTAACTTTGTACAAATTAAAGAATTAAGTCCTTAAAGAGATAGATCCTGTTGCTGCTGCTGATGTATATTTATTTGTTTTTCTATTTTGGTGCTAAGGGGAAAGGGTTGTTCTTAATTTTCTGTTTGGCTGAAACGTCTTACTGAGTACAGTATGATTGGCCTCTCCTTTAGAAAGCATGGTAGGGTTGTATTTTCACATCCCTATCTAAAGAAGGTATTGCAGGTAGAATGCTGTAGCCAGGGAGTGGTAGTGAAAATTCCGTGTTATTTACCTAACCATTTCAGCCGGGCTCTCCTACATTCTCTGAACCACTCCCATGTGCATGGTGTGCAGCTGTCTCCCACCCATTCCCTACATTCTCATATACAAATCTTCTCGAGTTGCATTGCCCTCTTGCTTTACATGTGGTATTTAATCTTATCCTCGTGATGATAAGAAATTAGAATCTGTGTCTGGCTTGCATGGACAAATAGGTGCTGATTACGGAGACCAGAGTGAAGGTAGAGACTGGGCAGCAAAAGCTCCTGGTTCCAACACATCCCACCTGTGCTCAGCCACGCGGAGTGCCTTAGAGACCTTGTGCTGTTACAACAGAAGCACCAGATGCGGATGGGTTGGACAACCAGAAATGTATTCTCTCAGTTTCAGAAGTTAGAAGTCTGAATTCAGAGTGCTGGCAACAGGGAAAGGTTTTATCTGGAGGGAAATCCTTATCATCCCTCTCCCTGAGGGGCTAGGATGCCTCACTCTCAGGACCCCACAGTCAAAGATTGCAGACCTCTTTTGTTGGTGGTAGTGGGACTTTGTCATCTCTGCCAGCTCTGTAAATTCTTTCTGTCCCTCAAAGGGCATTGACTCAAGGTACAGTGTAAATCTGTGGATTATATTCTGTCTCATTAACATCATAAAGATAAGGATTTATATACAATGCATATGATAATCACAAAACACAAAATTGAGGATAACTTATTAATACTTAGAATAATGGGCTAGCCAAGTTAACATATATTGGGGGGACATAAAAAGCTTGCCCCCAAATCCATGCCCTTGCCACAGATAAAACATATGCATTCCATTATATCATCCCCCAAATCTTAAATCAATTGCAAATCCAAAATCTGGATCAAAATTCCCCTTCATCTATGAAGCTGCAAAATTTAGTATACAAGCTATCTGTTTCCAAAGCACAATGATGGAAATAAGGGGGGATGAGGGGGGCAAGTAACAGATACCAAGTAAGTATAAAACCCAGCAAAAAATTTTCTCTGGGATGACCAGTGCAATGACCCTGCCCCAGGACTCTGGGAATTGGCCACACTCTCTGGATTTTGGGTGTAAATCCCTTATCCTGAGCTTCAGTTCCACTTTCCAGGCCCACTGGGATGGCACCTCAAACACTCAAACAAAATTCACTGCCATCCAGTCAATACTGCGCCCTACTTTGCTAGTTTACCTCTACCTAAAGGCACCCAGCTCTCACTTGTTTCATGAATCAGCCCATCTACCTTCCCAGCGACACCCCACTCCACGGGGAGCCTCCTGTCTGATAGCACTCAGATTCTTTGCTCTATGAGTCAGTTCCCACTCTGCCTCAAATCAGTCTCCTGGATCTACTGCTGATTGATTTCTCTCTTCCGCTGCTTCTCTTCAGCCATGTTATCTCCGGTGTTACAACTCATTGCTTCTTCTGAGTCCTCAACAGAAGTGCCTTTTATATCCACAATTCTACCAATGATCCCTTCAAGGAAATCTAAGGTTTTACTATTAGACACCTTAAAACTATTCCAGCCTCTCCTCATTGTCCAATACCCAAACTGCTACCAAATAGGTACCTGATCAGGCAGCACCCTACTCCACGTACCATTTTTCCCTTAAGTATGTACTGCTACCAGAATTGATGGCTATAGCAAACGTACATGGATCCTCTCACAGTTGAATAGGCTCAAAGTCCAAATTTAGGGTGCTAGCTACAGGGGAAAGCTTTCTCTGTGTCAGTTCTAAGGGAGCATCCTTGTCATCACTCTTTCCCTGGGTATATCCTTTTATCAGCACAAAGACTCCAGATCCAAAGGACTTACTCCACTCCTGGATTTCTGCAAGCTTATTTAACCCCTTTCATAGCTCAGAAGAAATTGGCTCAAGATATAATCTAATCATGTAGAATGCATCCTGACTCCTGAATTGCCTCTAATCCTATCTCATGAAAATCATAGAGGTAAAGATTTTCAATATGTAGGATAATCACATAAGATGACCAAAAATGGAGGATAATTACATAATACTAAGAAAAATGGCCCATCCCTATTGACAGGAAGTTTGGGAGGACACAGTTCAATCTATTCTATAGTATAATATGAGTCAGAAATAAAATTGCAACTCATTGTAGTCAATTCAATCCTGATCCACAGGGACCTTATAGGACCAAGCAGAACTGTTCCATGGGATTTCTGAGACCATACATGTGTGTGGAAGGACATGGCCTCGTCTTTCTCCCAGGGAGGGAATAGTGGATTCAAACCTTCGACCTTGTGGTTAGCAAACCAGTACTTTACCCACTGCACCACTAGGGATTCTTCTAGTACATTAAGCCACTGAGGTTGAAGGAGGGACGTTATCTGTTACTCCAGCGTAACATAGCCTGCTCTGAGTAAACATCTTAATCATGTGTCTTCTTTTGCTCCCTATAAAGTGTTTCTTCCTCTGATTTCTCACTTCCTCTAAAAGGCCATGCATGATAGCAACTGGTTCTAGCATCCATTTCCTTGGTGGACAACTTGGGAAGAGAAATCCATAGCCCTTCCCAATCCTATTTCCCTTTCCCTACCCCCCTGGCTTAGAGAACCAAAGATTTCTCAGTATTCATTCTCTGGACCCTTTTGTCTGTGGATCTCCTCTGCTCTGCACCCACCTCCACCCATCCTTTGCAGCAGATGGGAACATTTCCAAGACTATTTGAGCTTGTCAGTCGTATGTCAGATTTTTTTATGGTATATTTTTCCAATTAAGTTAATTGAATTGAAAGTCTCTTTATATGAATAAGAGACCTCTACTTTCCCTAACTGCTTAGTGAATTTCAACTACAAAAGCACGTTCTTCCTCCTTTCTATTTGACTTCAAACACCCTTTGCTGAGCATTTTTAATTGTCTTAATATAAATGCAGTGTGACTCTTTTCCAAACAGAAGGTACTATGAAAATGTTTGGAACTTTCTCTCTCGCTGTGTAGTTATATATTTGTAATTTTTAAAGCTCTAGCAAGAACCTTATCATCGTTTTTCTCTAAAATTCCTTCAATGTCTTCAGCCTAGCTAAGTGAAGCTATCTGCAATCCTGGGCTCAGTATAGTTACTTGTAATTACTTTCAGGTGCAAAAGAATTCCTAATGCTTTTGAGTTCTTTTCCCACTGTATTGAAGTAAATGGAAGTGATTTATTATTGAAAGCGCCGCTGCTCTGCCGGTTTGGTGGGTGTGAGTTGACATTTGGGATATTGTGTAATGTATAATGAGTCTGAAATGAGTGGTTCTGATCCAGTCAGCATCAAAGGCAATTTCCCTTGTAGGGCAAAGCACTTGGAAATTAAGTTGCATATCTTCACGAAGGCAGGGAATGGCATAAAGTGTGGAAATATTGATTTTGGTTCTGCTTTCCTTAGAAATTGTTTTAGATATGTATTCAGAAACATATTTTCTCTGAGACAGAACCCTGTATTTTCTGGCAGAGAGATGCTTGAAAGACATCTTTGGAAAGGATTATTTTTCAGATGTTATGGAAATAAAATCAATAGAGGATAATTTCCACTTGTCATTTTATGTGAATATTGGTTGATGGGGCTGTAGAACAGCCACAAAATTAAGCTGGGGAAAGTTGTATGCTGTGTAGCAACGATGAAACATACAACGTCCCTCTAGTTCCTAAATGCTCCCCTCCCCTCCCCCTACCCCCACTATCATGATCCCAATTCTACCTTACAAATATGGCTAGACCAGAGGATGCAGATAGGAACTGGAAACACAGGGAATCCAGGACAGACGAACCCTTCAGGACCAGTGGTTTGAGTGGCGATACTGGGAGCATAGAGGGAGAGTGGGTTGGAAAGCGGGGACAGATTACAGGGATCTACATGTGACCTCATCCCTGGGGGACAGACAACAGAAACATGGGTGAAGGGCGACATCAGACAGTGTAAGATCTGACAAAATAATAATTTATAACTTATCAAGGGTTCATGAGAGATGGGGGTGTGGGGAGGGAGGGGGAAAATGAGGAGCTGATGCCAGGGGCTTACATGGAGAACAAATGTTTTGAGAATGATGAGAGCAATGAACGTACAAATGTGCTTTACACAATTGATGTATGGATGGATTGTGATAAGAGTTGTATGAGCCCCTAATAAAATGATTAAAACAAATTAGGCTGGGGAATCGCTGCCCTGTGCCTCTCCATCCTTTACACTTCAGTACAGCCTAGACAGAATGATACTGCCCAAAGTTAGGTCCAAAGGTGGGCCTGTCTCACAAATGATGAGGCACTGCCTGGCCAAGAGGAGAAGAGGAAACAGCTGGGGGAGGAAAACGGCATGCACAGGCTGCCAAGAGAAGATGGAAGGGAGGGCCGCTGCTTATAAAAAAGCAACAGTATTGAACTGGAAGGCACCAACCACAAGATGAAGGAATGTGCGAATTTGCCTGGAAATCACACTGAAACGGGACCCATTTCTCACACCACCTCCGGAAATCGCTTGTGCTCTATCTCTCTGGTCTCAGCAGCTCATTCTCTCTCTCGCCTGGCTCAGTTGATTTCAGGAATTACATTCCAGACCATTAGCAGTTCTGTAAATGATTCAAGATACTTGCCCATAGACTCCTTTCTCACGTCTGACAAAACAGTTGGCCTGCACGTATTCACATAAAACTGTTAAAAATGCCACTGATCACTTTGCGTGCTTTTTTGCTCAACTCTTCCCAAACACTAGTAAGGAAAACTCAAGTACTAGGTGCCGTACAAAGTTCTCCTAGTGAAGTGGTTCTCAACCTTCCTAATGCTGCGACCCTTTAGTACAGTTAAAGAACCACTGATTTGGTGAACAGCCACACGTGGTCGGCTACCAAACTTGGAGTGAGGCCCTATGATATTGTAGTTAGCTGCAGTGAATTCAGCCGCTGGCTCTGGGTAATCGCATGCACACTGGTCTTATTATCCGCCTTGTAATCCACAGTGTATTCGTTGGCTGATTTTCAAAGTGAATTGCCAGATAGTTCTCTCTAGTCTGCCTTGTCTAGAGCAGTGGTTCTCAACCTTCCTGGTGCTGCAACCCTTTAATACAGTTTCTCACATTGTGGTGACTCCCAAACATAAAATGACTTTTGTTGCTACTTCATAACTGTAATTTTTTACTGTTATGAATTGGGTGAACCCTGTGAAAGGGTTGTTCGACACAGCCCCCACTCCCCCTGAAAGGGGTCACGACCCACCAGTTGAGAACCACTGGTCTAGAAACTCTTCTGAAATGTGTCAGCATCATAGCAATACACAACTGGTGGCTGCACACAAGGTACATTGGCCAGAAATCAAACCCAGGTCTCCAACAGAGAAGGTGAGATCTACTGCTAAACCACCGATGCTTCATGAAGCCCTCTGTTACCCACGCACTCCCTTCCCCCAAATCTAATCTCCATCTCTGTTCGACATGCTTTGCATTCTGCAGCTCCTCATTACATCTCTTTCTTTCTTTCTCTCTTTCTCTCTCTCTCTCTATTTCTTTCTTTCTTTCTTTATTTCCCTCCCTTTGTCTTTCTTCTGGCTCCCTATTTGGTTTCAGCAATAGAGGGCACTGCCAGAACATGCAAGGACAGCATGAGGGAGGTTAGGTTATCTTTTTCCTACTCTCGCGAAGTGTCTTCAATAACCGACCCATCCTTGACTACAGATCCTATTTGGATGTCCCCCTACTCGATGACTCAAGTGCTCACTAAAGCCTTCATCTCTCGTGAGGAAATGGCCTGCTTGTGTTTGCTAGACTATGGGTGCCTCACTATCCCTAATTGGCTTCTTTAGTTCTATTTATGTTAAACTGTCTTGATTTGAACTCTCTGTGTTTTATTCCACTGTCTGACTAGACGCAGCCTGAGGGACTTGCAGCCTAAGTTCAGCAGCAAGAAGGAAACCCAGAAGTTAAATTCGTCGGGAAAGACTTCCTGGAAGAGATGAAGTTTGAGCTGTTCTTTGAAGGAATCAAGTTGTGAGAACTTCCAGAAAGTAGGAGAGATGAGAGAAACAGTGTATCTCCCTGGGTTGCAAGTTTGTTTTCTGTCATTTGAAACTAAACAACATGGCTTAAGGAACGGGACTCAATCGATCTCTGTAAGTATGAATCCAGTGATTTTAGGAACTCAAAACTATCATGATTCAGTTTCTTTCCATCTCTTAGGTCTTTTCTTCTTTATTGGGTTTATTCTCTGTAAGAATCTCTCTGTATGATGCAAAATTGATTCCAGGAAGTTCTGGGCATAATTTCTCTAATAGTGAAGTCTCTCAGACGGAGAGGAGTGACTTCTCTTCTGACACCCAAGGCATCTCTCCAAGTGTCTCTTTCATTTTATTTGTGTGTGTGTGTATTTGTGTGTGTGTGAGAGAGAGAGAGAGAGAGAGAGAGAGAGAGAGAGAGAGAGAACCTCTGTGTTAAAAGGATTGGAGTTTTTAATGGGAAAACTCGGTATTTTTCCCAAATATATATTCAGGGAGTAGGGGCCTTTAGGTTGAGTAGCCCACCATCCTGTAACAAACAGCTTCCAGAAGGAAAGTTTGTGGGAAGCAAAAGAAAAGTCACAGCTATGTACCACACATCTCAGTCCCTCTGCCTTACTTGGCTTCCAGCCCCTGGAAGATACTGTTAAGATACCAACTCCTTGAAACAACACAGACCTGAACCCTAACATGAGTCAATGGGTGTAATGGAAAGATTCACATGAGATGCAATGACTTGGAAAAAACACTTTGCTGAGTGAATATCCTCTGCCTACTGGGACTGTGTCTAAAACTTCTAGCCCATATGGTTGCATAGCACAAAGACTCAGAATTCAGTTTCGGAGGTCAGGGAATTGAAAGCAATGACAGGCAGGAAAGTATTTCTTCTACCACCATGCTGACAATCATGTTTTCCCAGAGAGAGATGGCAGTCTCACTTTGGTCCTCTACAACAAAAAAAGTTCCTGTTAGCATGTGGCCCGAGGTCATGTTTGAATGACCTTCTCCAGCTTCATGTTCTTCTTTTTTTAAAAAATCGTTTTATTAGGGGCTCATATAACTCTTATCACAACCCATACATACATCAATTGTGTAAAGCACACTTGTACATTCATTGCCTTCATCATTCTCAAAACATTTCCTCTCCACTTAAGCCCCTGGCATTAGGTCCTCATTTTTCCCCTCCCTCCCCACACCCCCTCCCTCATGAGCCCTTGATAATTTATAAATTATTATTTTGTCATATCTTGCCCTGTCCAACTTCTCCCTTCACCCACTTTTCTGTTGTCCGTCCCCCAGAGAGGAGGTCACATGTAGTTCCTTGTAATAGGTTCCCTCTTTCCAACCCACTCTCCCTCTACCAATCATTTTTGTCCTTCGCTGGTCATCCAGTAGTTTCCAGGGCAGTGAATCTCTCTAATACTTGTATTTTTATGCATTTAAATTATTGGTAGCTTTAAAGGTTGGGAAACTGCTTTAAAAGAGTCCATTCTACTGAAACAGACAATGCCAGCTTTTGAGAAATCAACCTGGATATTTTCCAAAACTATGAAATGCAGTCTATAATGTGTGTGTGTGTTTTGGAGGGGGGAGTCTTAGGAAAGAGGTGGGAGGTAAATGGGTAGAGAGATGCACTTTCGAGATGATTAAGAATCTGTCTCTAAGATGTGATGGCTTCAAGTGCACGTTCCCAGGTGATCTTAGAAGATATCTGGCCACAAATCATTTGGCAACCCATTAGCGTAGTATCTGGACTGCTCTGCGCTTTGTTTTATCCTGGCCCTTGACTCCACCCATGCCACACCCCCAACCTCTTGCAATGAAATCAGAATCCCAGCTTTTCCTAGTTCATGATGTTGTATGTTTACTCTAAGGCTTATGTTTTCCAATGTAACATCACTGAAGTTGCCAAATTGAAAGACATCTTGGCTCGATGAGGCTCACCAGGAATCCCAGGATGCAATATTTCCCCAGAGCCATGAATATTCATTGTCAGTACAGAGTGCCCTTACTAATTATTCCTGAAATCCAAAAAAGTCAAAAGTCACCGGGAACTTGAAATCTGTGGCTTCAGGGTAAAGGGCATAACAGAATGTGATAGAAGTTAGTAATACACCAGAGAATCACAAGCAATTACACACTGACCCCAGGTCTTCATCATGGTATGCACTCAGGAGAGATGGCTGATGAGAAGACAGAGAAACAACAAAATGGATTCTATATAGGATACTATTAGGGACTAAGTATTCTTAGTGTATTTAATGTCCACCTACTTCTTTAATTTAGGAACCCTGGTGGCATAGTTGGGCTGCTAACCACAGAGTCAGAAGTTCAAAAGGATCAGTTGCTTCATTGTGTAAAGATGAGTCTTTCTGTTCTTGTCAATATTCACAGTCTTGGAAACCCATAGGGGCAGTCCTACCCCGTTTGTTAGGACTGCTATAGGCTTGATGGCAATGCGTTTGGGTTTGACCTCTTTAAATTAAGTTACAAGGGAATCATTTCTGTTTTACCAAGGAAAAACCTGTAGCTTGGAGTGGTGAAGGGATAAGTTTGAAACTAAACAGATGGATTTTAACTCAGGCCAAATCCTGAAAAGTACAGCTAATATGTTTGGCTTTTGTTACCCTCTAGTTACTACTCATGAACAAGGCAGTCTTCTCCTACGAGATGAAGTGCTAGCAGTTGTTGTGGACAAACGTTAGCACAGATAGGCAGTCTGGTTAGTGAAGACTTTGTTTGAAGAAGAATTGGAGGAAAAGAATAATACTAATAAGCATAATAGAAAACTCCTGTGTTTATCTATAAGGTGGAATAAAGACCTTCACAATGTCCATAGGAGACCTGGCGGTGTAGTAGGTTATGAATTGGGCTGCTAGCCACAAGATGAGCAGTTCAAACCCAGTAGCTACCCCATGGGGGAAAGACGAGGCCATTTGTTCCTGTAATGAACTACAACCTTGGAAACCCAAGATAAAGTTGCTGTGTGTTGGATGGCATTGAGACTTTTTAAAAAAAGACGGCCATATCCTAATGCCTAGAACCTGTACTAGGTACCTTAGTTTATGGCAAACATAAATGAATAAATCATTTTGTAGATGTAAGAATCTTGAGAGGAGAGGAAAAATCTTGTATTATGCAGGTGGGTCCAGTGTCCTTATGAGAATGGTGGTCCTTACAAGACAAAGAAGGTCAGAGTCAGAGAAAATGATGGAGTGCAGAGTCTGTGAAAGAGAAGTGGTGACACAATAGGCTTGGTTTTAAAGACAGAAACAGTGAGTCGAGGAAGTGTCTTGCAGAAGCTGGTGAAGGCAAGGAGCAGGGTCTCCTCTAAAGCCTGCAGAAGGAACCAGCTCTGCTGACATTTTGCTTTTCTACCAAGAATACCAATTTTGGACTTCTGCCCTCCATAACTGCCATACATTTTTGTTGTCTGGAGCCACTAAGTTTCTGATAACTTTTGACTGTTGCAAAGGGAAAGTGAACATGGTGTGCTTCTATACTGTAATGTCCTTATGAATCACCTAACATGTAAGTGTAGATTCTGACAATGCCCCTGGGCTGGGGCCGAGGAGGCTGAATTTCCAACAAGTTCCCAAGGAATGTAGAATGTCCCTAGGATGATCATCCTAGTGACTATGAAGTAGTTCTGAAATCCCATTGCCCAATTGAAGAGACTGAGACTGAGAGTTAAGTAACCATTTCACAGTTACAGAGGAAATGGCCAAGAAGGGAACGGAATCCAGTTGTCAAGGTTCAATATGTCTGCCCTTTCTATCAAATTTCAACATCAACAACAAACACATGACTAAACACAGAGCAGACAAGCCAGTTCTGTGTCATTGTTGTTACATGGACATTAATCACCTCTTCCTTACCTGGGGTGAAACTGGAGAAAGGCTTGGCCTGCAAACATTTGGGTTATTGGATGGTAACAGCAGGGCAGGGATTTTCTACAGTGGTGCTACCAGAGGGTGCTACCACCCTCACATTTCCTCAGTCTTACAGCTCTGATTACTCCTTTCCCAGTAGGAAAAGAAACACACACATAAAACAACAAGTGAGGCTCAGAACAGTTAACTTGCCTCTAGTAAAGCAGGGCCTCATGTTTAGCTGCATGATGTGAAAGCCCATCTTCTATCCCTCATATTGAGTGAGCTTGATGGATGTATTATCAATAAAGAACATCTAAATATTGTGGGCTTTCCCACCTTGTAACATTTTGCCATGAGATATGTTGGAATATTTCTTTTGGCAGCTATCGAGAAACAAGTAATAACTACATTGGAACTCCAGATAGAAAACCTTTTATTCATTTTTTTCATATCATTTTGAGAAAACACTTGCCCAGTTAAAAAATGCCAAGTAATTGTGTCGTGACTTATAAGCCTCATGAGGAGTCTCTGGGTGTTGTAGACAGTTAATGTGCTTGGCTACTACCCAAAAGATTAGCTGGTCAGCCTATTCAGAAGCACCTTGGAAGAAAGCCCTGGTGATTTACTTCTTAAAATTAGCCAGCCATTGAAAACTCTAAGGAACTCTCCAAGAGTAAAGATTGTCTCTGTAGTAGCAATACTGCATTCCCAATAATGCTTTGCACCTTGCGGGGGACATGCATATAGATATGAAGCAGCCCCGGTGGCATACTGGTTAAGCACTTGGCTGCTAACCAAAAGGTCGGTGGTTCAAATCAACCCAGAGGCTCTGCTTTAATAAAATATGGTGATGTGCTGGTATAACTATTGTAGCCTAGGGAACCCTGTGGAGCCATTTCAACTCTGTCCCATGCATCCGAATCCTTATACATCAGAATGGACTCGGTGATTTCAATGATGTAGGGGTGGCTTGGAAAGGTTGGTTTTCTTCCCAGGAGACTGAAATCTCCCTGCGCAAAGAGACCAAGTTTCATATTCATGTCATTTCTACCTGGTTTTTTCATACAGACAATGAAACACAAGGCATTGTGTGGGGTTGAGAACATATAATGCTTGATCACCATGCCTGTCCAATCTTCTTTTAGAAACACCTGGAATGTGAACTCTGTATTTGTCGTCAGAAGTACTTGCCACTGACATGCTGAGTGCTATAGTCATGTGATTGTACTCCTCTGAACCTCAATTTTCCTCAGCTGCCAAACACCGAGTTGCTAATGAAGATGGGAAGTGTGTCAAAAGCTCCCCAGAAACACCAAAGTCCAAGTGAGAAAGCCCTCAATGCTTTGTCAGCATCAAATACCGAGAGCTTGGTATAAAGTCTGGCCCCATTCCTGCCTCCATTGGTCCAGTCTAGGGAACACTCCTGATTCTTTCTCCGCCACCAGAGATTGTTGGACTCTCCATTATTCAGAACGGTGGGTTGAAGAAAAATCAGAAGTTGAAGGAAGGGCATTATTCAAGAGGCTGGATAAGAAGGCATAATGCAGAGGTGAAGATTCAGATTTGGGGATCAAACCAGCAAGTGTTGTGTCTGTGCCCTGCCGTCACTAACAACGCAACCTGTGAAAGTCACCTGCACTCGGAAACTTGGGCCCTTCATTCTTCTCCTGGGGATAATGTCAGTGCCAACCTGCCAGATGGTTTGCAGACAGTGTTTCGCACCAGGGCTGGCTCTGGCAACATGGGAGTTATCACTCCATTGTGAAATCCAATGACTCACACTTTCTTGAGGTCTAGCTTTGTGTCTATACTTTTGTTTGATGAGTTCCCATCTTGTACCAAATCAGAGGGAGGAAAGAAATCCAAACCCAACATCTTCCAGAACTCCCTGGCTCCTTATTTGCCTAAACCCAATACAATGGTTATTTTGAAAGAACATCATCAACAACTAAAAGAGCAGACACCAACCATTTCCTTATTTTTCTGCTTTAATAGAACTGAGGCTGACAAACAGCAAAATCCTATCTATACAGAAACCTCTCTACAGAAGCTTTCTCCTGAGGAGCAAGTGGGGGGTTGAACTGTTGATCTCGTATGTGTAATCACTAGGCCAACAGTCTGGGAAACTCACAGGGGCAGTTTTACCCTGTAGTACAGAGTTGCTATAAGTTGGACTCAATTTGATGGCAGTGAGGATTTTTTCCCTTTTTTTTTTTTTTTTTACACAGAATAAAAATTAACATTAAAAATCAATCCTACAGAAAGTTTTCAACCATTGAAAATAAATGAAGAAGTTTCTGGAAACTTGGGGTGAAATGTCCTTGTTAATTTGTCTGAAACAAATTAACAGTGTGCAGTTTCCTGTTAACAAAGGCAAACCTGTGAGAAGTGGTGGCCAGGTGAGGCAGGACTATTGAGCAATCCCCTCCACCCGCTTCCTATTGAATGAAAAAACCCTAAGTTTTCTTTTGTCCTGTATTCACGATTGGATTTTTACTGCCAAGGACGTAAAGCCCCACTAACATCCCCATCTCTAAAGCAAACATTGGTTCTCTCATGAAAGACTCCCAGAGGCATGTTTATTGTTGAGGTCCATACCTCCCGCCCTGATGTCCCCTTGCCAAAATACACTTCTGAAAAACCACATCGACACTTGGTTGTAGCGTCAGCAACCTGACAGCCTTGCTGCTTTCTTCCACCGGCAGCTCGCTTGCTCGTTCTATTTTGCACTTTATCTTTTTCCCAATCAATAAAGCTATATAACTAGTGTTCAAGATACTACAGTAGATACTGAGGCCGGCAGACAGTACATGTTAATCAATTTTTAATTATGGCTTTAATTTTATATGATGCCACTTAATTTTATTAGATGTATTAACGTGAAGCTGTCAGATCACAGGATCTACTGCTCCATTTGGACCACGGCGAGGGCTGTCTCGGGGGCAGCGTGTAAGAGCATGGCATCATTAAGGCAGTCATGAGTGGGTTTGTGTTACAGCATGAGTAGTACGGGTAGACTTCTCACGTCTGAGGAGCTGGCCTCGCTTCCTCTTGGTTGTCTGCACTACTGGAGCTGCTGTGCTGAGTGTGGTGCACAGGCCACACAGGACAGTGCACTGGACGCCCTCACTGTATGGCCACCCACATAGCCCATGGTCTAAATCACATTTTCGCTCTTTTGGGCCTCAGACTCTACATCAGTACAATGGGGATATTGTCACCTGTAGGCTTCTTTAGGGGCGAAGGGGCATCCAAAGCAAATTAAACTAACTGAAGGTTGATGGCATTCCCCTGCCTGCCTAATCCTTGAAATTGAAGAAAAAAAGAAATAAAGAAAATAAAAATCAGAATGAGAGAGCAACGGTGTTAAGGGGCAATTTTCTAGCACATCCATATGCATATTTCCAATCCCTCCTTAGGATCAGGGCTCAAGCTAAGACTTCTCTGGAAGCCTTTTCTTTGCTCAGCCTTTTTCCCTTTAAGGTTCTGCTCCCTGCCCCCACTTCCTTTGGGGCTCTCCAGAGTGCAGTTCCTTAGAAATCCCATACACTCCAACGTTTGGCTCCGTAACTGTGGGCCAATGGATCTCAGGTAGAGAAAAAGAGCTGGGCGTGAGATCACGCACGGGGTCAAGAGCAGCTTTAGCCAACCACGGTTTGAAGGGCAGAGATATTTTACCATGCCTTCTTCATCAATTTGAGTGTGTGTGTGTGTGTGTGTGTGTGCGCACGCGCGCTGAATGTTAAACACAGCTCTCATTGTAGCAGTCTGTGACCATCCTGAGGAAGGAGCCATGTGGCATTATGGTAACATTTGATTGTCTCAGAGAAACAGCATTGTCACGGGGAATCATGTTCCTGCGCAGGAACGACTTGCCTGACTTTCCAGAACTGGCCACAACTGCCACATGCCATCAAACATTAATCAAATAGAAAAGGCTTACCTGCATAGAAAATGGAACGTGGAGCTTCTGAAAGTGGAATATAAATCAATTGAGCAGAGCAATGTAATAACCAGATGCATAAAATTGCATTGAAAGTGCTTCAAAATGGCAGCGAAATCTACAATGTTGCTTAGGTTTTTGTCTGCTTGGTTGTCATTGCCATGAGATACAAGTAACTCAGTCTTCAGAATCAGGAAATTTGGAAAACATTTGGAAGGGTGGCTTTCAAGAAATTGTGACAGGGTACATGGAATTGACGTAAAGCTGCCTGAGAGACATTGATTCAAGGCAGTTTGTATTGCTGCCTCTCTGTTGATTTCCCTTGATCTAGCCAAGTGCTAGCTTTGCCTGGATGCCCCTGCTCTCCCAGACAGAATGAATAACTGCCCCTGCTATGCTCCTCCCTTATTTTCTCTTGTGCATGGCATTCATGTCCTCACATTAACTATCTAAGTACAGATGTGTTTCAAACGAAATTCTTTTCAATTCATTCTTGCCCTCAATAGATAGTTATTGAGCATCTTCACTGCACTGATAATTCTTCTATGCATGTGACTCTGCTGATTGGGTGCCTAGTATGTGATCTGCGAACACCCAGTGGTGAGAGATGGACAGGACAACAAGGACAAGGTACTGGAGCACAGAAAACGCTGGGGGAGAGTCAGTGCAGGAAACCATCCCTGGTGCTGATGACAACCATGAAGGACACTGTGCGAGGAAAGAAGGGAAACAAGGTGGTTGTGTTGTGAATAGCAAGGTTGGGGAGGCGGGTGTTCATGGTCAGGTAGAGGAGGAGACCTTTTAACTGGGAAGAAGCCAGAAAGGATAGGGTCGAAAGGAAGAGAGACGCGGAGAGAGGGATGACATATTGAGCTAGACCGTTCTTGCGATGGGAAGAAGAGCAGCATGGCTAGAAAATGATACACAGGTTATTGACTAGCAAGAAATAAGGCCTGGCCTGGGCCCCAACAGTGGCCAGGGGAAGATAGGATAGAGTGGTTTCATATGCTCCAATGTATGAGGCCGTTTGCCAGATAATCATGTGGGGCTCTTTTTCTTTCTCTCTCTTTTTAAAAGTGTCCTGCATGAATTTTCTTTGAGGTGACCAGGGTGTGTGCTCAAAGCAGGTGAGGGCATGTCAAAGGGTAGGCTACTCACTTCGCATCCTCAGCTAGAGCTCTGGGCTGCGAACTATGGCTTCCACACTCAAAAGAACCCCCTACCCCCAGCTGCAGATAGAAGGTCACAGTCCCAGCCTCAGTGTGAGGACCCAGTGGCCTCGCATCCCTGCTTATATGCTCCAACTTTGTTCTCCAGCCTGCCATCGGAATGGCATGGACCTCAGGAGCGGAAACTGCTTGTACACAGCACCTATATGCACAATGGGTATGCATGGAATGAGAGGGTTCAGACTGAAATGCCTGCATGGACCAGGTGAGTAGCAGAGACAGGCCCAGGAGTGACCTAGGGCAGACTGGGAGGGAGACCCTGCCAAGAGATGGCCATTCAGATATGCCATGCCAAACCAGCATTGCCACAAATCTCCAATTTTTTCACAAGAAGAAGGAATCCATATTATTGTCTGAGCTTCTCTGATTTGTAATGGTCAGCATTAATTCAATGTTTCTATTTTAGTGAAATCAATAATAATAACAAAGACAATCACTGAGTGTCAGGAACAGGTACTGTTTTTCACCTGCATTTTCTGGAGGCAAACCTGAAGAGCAGAGATGCAGTAACTTGCCTAAAGACACTTTGTAAGTAACTTAAAACAGCGAGGTCTGATGGAAGGTTGGATATGCAGTCAGCAGGCCTGGTGTGGGCAGCCTGCCTGGCCACTGTAAGGGTATTCGCATGACTCTGTGTGCTGCCAGCACGCTGCCCGGGACATTAGCCTGAAGACCAGAGCTGGCTGACCAAGGGGAGGCTGGGCTAGGAACAGCTTACCAATGGAGGACAACCCCAACTTGGACATTCAGGGGGAGCAGGGCCCCATTCTACTGCATCGGTACCCCGAGTACCAATGAGAGGAATCCCGGGGTTCCCTAGTTCTATTTTGTGCCCACATGACCCTGGCTGTACAGTTGTTAGAAATACGGGTCTGGGGATCGAACCCCAGCTTTGCAACTTTCCACTTCTCTTTCCTTGGGTGAACCCTTCCCTGCTAGAAGTACATTTTCTTCATCCACAAAAGGAGCAAAATAACCCCTCCCTTGCGGGGCTGCTTCACCTGGCAAGGAAGATACTATGGTGAAGCAAGAGCTGTGCCTAAAGCATGAACTTTGTAGACGCTGACCATGTTCTTGAAGGACCCTGAGAATGTCTTCATGATGAGTATACCCTACACAGCACTCCTACCTTACATTTCCCTAGCCCTGAATGTGGACCTGCAGGTACAGGGCTTGGCAGTCTATCATATTATAATGGCCTGTACATTGCTATGATGCTGGAAGCTGTGTTATGAGTATTTAAAAAGCAGAACCCCACCCCCATCTCCACCCCATTGTGGATTGATTTGAGCAGAGCTTCCAGATGAAGACAGACTAGGAAGCACTTGTTGATGTATTTCTGAAAATTAGCCAGTGGAAGCAGGGATGTATCATACCAGACACAGTCCAACCCGCTTAATTTGACCATCAGCAGGGATTAACCACTAAAGGAGCATGCCCAGTGTGGTGAAAGGGAGAGCCATCAAGAGAGAGGGAGACTGGGGACCTGTTTGGTACAATAGCTTCAGTGACGGACTTGAACATGCAGGCAGACAATCCTGCGGATGACCCCGGACCAGGCAAAGCTGGTCATAGGTCCACTCTATGATGACAATAGTTGGAGAGAATACATTTAGTGTTAGCTGTTGGTATGGATTGATCAGATCACCTCTGGGGATCGGTTAGCTCATCTGCAGATAAAGAGCAACAGTGTACCGCGCCGCGACTTCCCTTAGAGCACCCCTCCCCGTCCCACAAGCCCCAGCTTGTGATGGCATGACAGTCTTGAGATGAGCCACTGGCCTGTCTGCGACACAGTAGGAGCACCCAAAGGGCATTCCTAGGACCTTGGGTAGTCCCAGCCTCCTGCCTCATACAAAGGAGTGGGCTTTGACCAGTTGCTGTGTGAGCCCGGAAGCGCTTGGCCATGCTGGCTCTGTTAACAGTGAACTGCCAGCTCTGACAAGGCTATTTGGATATGTCCTCCGGTCTGAAAAATAGCTCTGAGTGATAAGCATTTCTGCCCAATTTCTTGCTGTCGACACACAATGCTGACTTGAATAGAGCTAATTTTGAAAGGAGAGAATTAGACAAGGATGTGTTTTCTCCCTCTGAGTGCTCGAGGAGAGGGGGAGGGGAGCATGGCTGCTTACCCAACAGGTTAGGGACAGCATGGGATACTAGGGTCCTGGAGCATCTGCTGTGGGGGAGCAGCATTCATCTGGAGCAGCGTGCCCAGGTGTGTGGTGCTGCATTCTGGGAAGAGGCATCTCTTCAACGCTTCTCTCCATCCTCTCCACCCGTGTCTCCTGAGTCTGGACTTTGTGCCAGGCGCTGTGCATAGACTGGGCAGTAGAAGGGATGACACGTGCCACAGAGAAGACAGTGCTAACAATGCTGTCAAGGAATGCGGAGACTGGCTGTATATGTGCAGAGAGTGGCCAAATACACTAAAGGGTACATGCGATGATAAACTCCAGACAAGCAGGCACCTGCTTTCTGTTTGCCGTGAGGACTTTGAATTGAAAGCAGGATAAAAGAAAATAATGGCCATTTCGTCAACCCTGACTCCTGTTAGAACGATGCTCCGGGCGCTTTCCAACAGCTGACTTTTCACAGGACAGCACTAGATCTTCCTTCCAAGGAGCCCCCCATAAACTTGAACCTCCACGCTGGGGTTCGCAAGCAAGAAGTTTAACCTTTTACACCACCCAAGAGCTCCAAGACTATCATTAGCACTTAATAAAAAGCTATCGATTAAAAATGGCAACTATTCTACAATGCAATCAAGCTAGAGACCAAAGTCACTAACACTTAGTTGATTCCGTCTCACAGTGACCCTATAGATCAGATTAGAACCGCCTCTGCAGGTGCACTCCAAACTACCAACCTTTGGATTCATCAGCAAGTTCTTGACTGCTGTGTTACCTCAACCTACTGCCATTCTGACTCATCCTGAGCCCACACAGGATTTCCGAGGCTGTAAGCATTCTCAAGACTAAGGCTTTACAGGAGCAGACAGCCTCCTCTCTCCCAGTTACCCTTAGATAACAGTCCACTCACTAGGATGCTTTCTTTGAGGTGTTTTCTGAGTACTCTTGCATTTTGTCTTTTGGGGAAGCTCCAAGAGAGCAAGTAACCACCCTCCCGGTCCCATGGCCCCTCCCAGCCCCTTCCACAGCCTACCTACAACCTCTTCTCTTCGAATACACCCACCCCTCCTCACTCACCCACCCCTTCCAGCCTTTTCTACCCTCTGCTTTTCCTTAGACTAGTCTCTTGTAGCTTATCTCCTTCCAAATTAGTTGCCTCCATCACTCTCATTTCACCACCAAGGGTACCATTTTTCTCTGCAAACCAAGAGTCATGACCATCATTTGAATCAGGCAACTGTTACAGTAGACTATGTGGCTTCCCTTAGAGCACCCCCCCCCCTCCCCAGCCCCATGGTCATTTGGTGCGGTCACCTTCTCTGTGATTGGCTCTACTCTGTGATTGGTTCTCCCAGCCGTGGGCCTTTCCCACTGAATTCAGCAGTGGCGAATAGGTGATGACCTCAGAGAAAGCGAGAGCCTCTTGTCATGAATAGGAAATCGTCTCCTGGTTCCACAAGGCGCATAGCTGAGGACAGGCAGCGAGTGGGAGGCCAGAGCTTTGGCTCGCTTTCTTCCCACGGACCCAGCGCTGCCCTGGGAGCACTCCTACCCTGCACCCACTTTGACGCCCAAGTGAAGCCCTCCTCTAGTGACTTATAAAGAGAAAAGAAGGCATCCAGTGGGTGATACTGAGTTTGTTTGTTTGTTTGCTTAAATCATTTCATTGGGGGCTCATATAACTCTTATCATAATCCATACATCCATCCTTTGTGTCAAGCACATTTGTACATTTGTTGCCATCATTTTCAAAACATTTTCTTCCTACTTGAGCCACTGGATCTTCTCCTCATTTTTTCTTTTTTGGAACTGAGTTTTACACTCACTCTATTTTTTAACCTTTTGATATTTCTGCCCATTCAAAATGATTTTAGACTGTATTGCCCTTACTGTAGAATATTCTGGTCTGGGTTGAGCTGGCAGGGTGGAAGGAGCTGAGGGAGAGAAGAGATATAGATATCTTCAGGGCCTCAGAGAAAAGAACATTAGTCTCTCAGAGCCGATGGCTATATTCCCTCACAGCTCAGCACTTGGCAATCATTCTAGTCTTGTCTGTTAGAACTATTCTACTGGACAAAATGATAGCCCTGGATACACCAAGAGGGGGGGAGACCATACCAGTCCCAGCCTACCCAGGACAGGAAAGACACTATCACACACTGTACTCCGACAAGGTCTAGGACTGAGCAGGCTTAGTTGTGCCTTACAGCTCAAGACTGAGTAGTTAGTGTTGCTCTCTGAGCCCGGACTGAGAAGACACTTCAGTCCCTCGGGCAAGCAGTAGAATGACACTGTAGTCCCTAATGACCCTGCTCAGACTGCACGTCCTCACAGTCCACCACAGACAGACACCAGGTCTCAAACTCGACTGGGCAGAAATTCAAGTCCCCAAAAGCCCAGGAATATGCATATCCTTATTTGCTTATGTTGCAATCACCATGGTCCACCTAAGCCCAGGGCAGCGCCACTGTATCTGTCCACCACAGACCAGGATGGGATAGATGTGTTTGTTTCTCACAGTTAAGATCATAACGGACACAAGAGCTCTTTATAAATCAGGTTAGGGTGCACAGTAGTCCATCACATGCCAGCTGGGTACACTGCAGCCTCTCTGAGCTTGGCTCTGTGCAGATTAAAAACGCCACATCTCACATCCCCAGGTTGGGCAGGTACTGTTCTCCTAGCTCAGGACTGGGCAGTGTTTGTCCACTCTTATAGCCCAGCACTGGGCAGCCACTCCAGTCTTCTGCAGTCAAGGTCAAGGTAACACTCTGACCCCTCAGGGCTGGGCAGATACTACTATCTCACAACTTAAAGCTCAACTTGGCCCTGCAGCCGGAATCATGTGACAGGGAGAGACCTTGATCAGAGCCTTGGACATTTGTAACCCATGAGCAATGATTGAAGGGCACTAAGAACCAGATAGCATGGAAGAGGTCAGCACGGATGGAGGCAGCCCAAGGATTAGACAACCTGTCCCAAAACTAATGTCTGGAAGTCCTGTGCGTCTTCCATCCCTGAGATATTGCGATGGGTGAGAAGGAGCCCTGGTGGGGCTGCCTGCTAAGTGTTGGGCTGCGAACTTCAAGGCGGACACTTGGAATCCACCAGCCTCTCTGAGGGAGACAGCTGAGGCTGTCTGCTCCCATAAAGACATCATCGTCAATGAGGGCGGCACGTGATGGGACCCAATGCCCAACTCTAGACAACTGGACATCCCTTGCAGAGGGGTAGTGGGGAGGAGATGAGTCACTTAGGGTTCAGTATAGCAATAATGACGCACAACCTTCCTCTAGTTCTTAAACACTTCCTCCCCCCAACTACCAGGACCCCAATTCTGCCTTGCAATCCTGGTTAGACCAGAGGATGCACAGCGGTACAGATGGGAACTGGAAACGCAGGGAATCTAGGACAGATGAACCCCTCAGGACCAGGGGTGCAGTGACGATACCAGGAGGGAGAAGGGGGGGCGTATAAAGGGGGAATTGATCACAGGGATCTACATATAACCTCCTCTCTGGGGGATGGGCAGCAGAGGGGTGGGTGAAGGGAGATGCCAGGCAGTGTAAGATAAGATATAATAATAATTTATAAATTATTAAGGGTTCAGGGGGGAGAGGGGAGGGGAGAAGGAGTGGGGGGTGGGGGGAGGAAAATGAGCTGATTCCGGGAACCCAAGAGGAAAGCGAATTTTGGGAATGATGAGGGCAACAAATGTATGTGTGCTTTACACAATTGATGTATGTATTGTGATGAATTGTATGAGCCCCAATAAAATGATTAAAAAAAAAAAAGATGTGCAGTCTCTCAGACCTGATATGGGGTTGCTGTGAGTCAGCATTGACTCCATGTCAGTGGCTATGAAAGAAGACTACCTGGAATTAATGATGATAATCATGTCTACAAAGATTGCCTTATGGAAATATGTTTACATCCTCATGCACACCTGCATATTAAGGAAGGAAAGTAGCCTACCTTGCACATCTTACTGGGATCCATAAGCCTTTCACATCTACCCTACATCATGGTGGCCGCACTAACCTGGACATTTTAGCCTTCAGAACCCAAAGGAAAATCATAACCATCTGCCTAAGTCCACCTCCCTGCCCCAATCCAGCCTCCTCAGCATGATCTGTTGAGTGAGCAGCATGTGGGATAGGAACTTGATACCCCCTGCCTCTTTCCAGCAGGCGCCCCCTCCTACTAAGTGCTTCTCTCGCTGCCCTTCTCTTCTCCAGATTTGGCCCGGGACAGTACATCTGTGCTGTGCAACAGTGGTCGGCCCAGGGAAATCAATTAGCCAGCAGAGGAGTCACCAGTAATCATGATCACCACTATTTACAAAGCGTGTAATCCGTACCGGCCCCACAACACATTATCTCTCTTCATTTTAACATAACAAGACAGGTACTATTATCTTTTTCATTTACCAATGAGTAAGAGAGGTGGAAAGAGGTTAAGTGATTTGCCCAGCAACAGGGCTGCTCAGTATCAAGACTAGGCTCTGAAAGCAGGTTTTTGTGGTTCTGTGGCCTTTGCACTGCGAAGCTTTAGACTGTAGCCAGGAATGCCTCTCTTCAGCAATGCCAGGAAGTCACAGGGGTCCAAGGTTCAGCTCCAGATGAGGTGCAGGAGGTGAGCAGGCAGAAGGGAACCCAGTGGAAGATTTGTGTGCCTCCTTTCCCACAAGTGGGCAATTGGTTCTTCTTTCTTGTTTTGTTTTCTGCTTCTGTTTTTAATTTGAAATTGCACATGCAGTTGGCAAAGCCTACCGGGAAAGCATGTTATTAATTTTTCTAAGTGCGTATAATGTGGGAAAGTTGCTGACCCAGAGCTCGGTAGCAAGCACCGATGGTGCACGTCTTTTAAGACAAAGGCAGATGGTCACCTGGGACTGCGGAAGCAGGGCTCTCCAGAACGAGCTTCTGCAGAGGAGTCAACAGCGCATTGTTTCTGTGTGCCTGATGTAATCATCACATTGTGGCAGAAGGAGCATTTTTCATGAACTGCATTTGAACTTCAAGAGGCTATCTGAATCCTGATTCAAGGCTCATTTTCTGCAGGAAGCATTCTCTGAGGTTCCGCTGATGGAGCACCATGCTGCATTATCTGCTGACTTATCTAGGACCATCGCTGCTCTTTCAACGGGTCTCTCTAGCTTGGTTCGTGTAGAAGTTGGTGGGGGCTCACTTTCGCTGGCTCACTCCCTCGGCAGTTAGCCATGGTTGGCATGCAGTCAGCTTTCAGCAGGCACGTGTTTGATAATGCCTCCCGAGTTCCGCGATTTTACTCTTTGTGGAGCAACAGGAATGCATGCACAGCCTTTAGGGTGGTTGGGAGGATAAAAGAAAATGTATGTGGAACATTCACCACATCACCTGGCATGGAGCAGGCAATTAATTAATGGTGACTATTATAATCCATTTCAGAAATAAATAGTTGCAAATGGAACTCAAGTTGTTTCACCTCAGGGAGTGGGATTATAGCTCCCAGAACTCTAAGGAGGTTAGTCATCTGTGTCATCATTTAACTTTCTTATCGATCCTAATCCACCAGTTGATGCTTCCCTGGAAGGTGTAATTAAAATGAAAGCAATGCACAGCAAAACAAAGAAAATGCATCAGACAGTAGAGGAGTGAGAATTGGGGGCAAGAAGGTGGAAACAGGCTGTAAATAACAGGGGATCATTTCCACTTAAGGGGGAAGGAGGGACAGAATTGAGTTGAGACCTCATGTTTTCTAAGAAGTGGTACGGCAGAATGGCTTGGGAGGAAGGCTAGGAAAAAATCACAGACCAGAGTAAGTCAGATTGTAAGTCAGGAAATCTTGAGCTGTCTGGTGGTTAGTCCTCTCGGTGTACATGTAATACAAGAGGTAGTCAGCAATGAGGCAGGATTTGCTTAAGAACAGTCAGAGCCCAAGCTTCCCACAAATCCCAAAGGAGATAAACAGTTGTTTGTTTTTGTTTGGAGTTGTGTTGTATTTTCTTATCTTCTAGGATAGAGTCATACTCCCACCTCCATATTTTGTCTACATACCCCACGTCTGCTCCATGATCCTTTGCTTTCCAGGGCAAGGTATGTGACCTAGACTTTGCCAAACTTATTGCCCATACAGATGGTGACGACACCATGGCTCCTCATGAGACTGAGTTTGATCTAATCAGAACAACACCCAGCATGAGCGTCGGAGCTAGTAGGTGCGTGCATTTCTTTCCCTCCTGTTAGACGTGGTGCTTCTCTCACTGCCATCAAGGCCACACTGACACACAGTGATCCCCTGTGGGTTTCTGAGACTGTAACTATTTACTGGCGTAAAAAGCCCAGCCTTTCTTCCAAGGAATTGATGGTGATTTCAAACTACTGACCCTGTAGAACACAGCCCAAATTATACCCACTACATCACCAGGGTTCCAGAGTCTGGGAATGTGGAGGCTCTGAAAGTCATCTAACTGACAGGTGGCACCTTAGAATAAAATGCCACAGAGGAAAACAGAGCCAAGACACAGAATGATTTTTCAGTCCCTGGATCAGACTATACCTGAAAACAGCACACTGTTCGAGTTTTCAGTTATGTTGGGTATGATATTTAGGTTTTGTGTCAACTTGGCTGGGCCAGGATTCTCCATGGTTTTCTAGTTAGGACACAGTAATCCCCCATGATGTGACCGAATTTAATGTAATCAATTCCATAATGGGGTCTGCTGTGAGCACTCAGTCAGTTGGAAGAAGGTTAGGGTGGGAATTAATAGCCTTACTTAGATCATAGCCCTGATGCAATTAAAAGGAAGTTTCCTCAGGGGTGTGGTCTTTTTTCAACATAACTAGATGCCATGGAAAAGCTTACTGCTCTTTGTTGGCTTTGAATCCTGCATCTGGTTCGTTGACACATTTCCTTCTGATCCTGGACCTGACCTGCTGACTTTTGATTCATTTGCCTCTGCAGCCACAAGTCTTTCTGAGGATCTTGGGTTCATCGGGCCCCATAACAATGTGATTTAAGAAAAGCCTCCCACCTAACGTCTGACCCATGGACTTGAGACCTGCCTGAACTTGGACTTGCCTGCTTCTACAACTGTGTGAGCCAGTATCTTGACATTAATTTCTATGTACATATACAAGCTTCCCCAGTTTTGTTTCTATAGTGAACTAAGCCTAGGACATCAAGCAATGTATTTTTCTCTATTCTTAGCCATTTTGCGGCAAATTTTCTTTCAATTGCAACGCTGTGAGCTCTGTGATGGCAGGTGTGGGAGTACACCAGATTCTCGCACTTCATGTATATTATAGTCTCTTTCTAGTTGGTGGTCCTTTGCTGCAGAATTTGAGCTAAGAGCTCAAATTCCATTTTTCATAGCTAGGGCTCTGTATGAAATTGAAATTCTATCAATCAAATACAATTTTTTTGAAATTTGATTTGCAGACAACTTAAGTGGGTAAAGAGATGAGGATGATGTAGGGATGTTCCTTGATTCCCATGCACTGCAGGACAGTGTGAGCTGGAGCTGAGGATGATGTAGGGATGAGGATGATGTAGGGATGTTCCTTGATTCCCATGCACTGCAGGATAGTGTGAGCTGGAGCTAGGGCTTAGGACAGAGCATGCTGACCACTGCCCCAACCCTCCCCACCGACCCTGCCATCTGACTGTGGTGAAAGGAATAAATAATTCCCTTGGTGGGTCAGTTCTGTGGAGATGTTCTAGGGCTCAACCCTCTGGAGTCTGCTCTTTTGACTCTTCTCTGATTTTCACACAGTATTAAACCTTTTTCTGCTTGAAATTGATAGAGTGGGTTTTAGCAAATGAGGCATGATTGACAAATCAGAAATACTTCCTTTGGACATCCCAACTTCTTTTTGACCTACAAGGATGATATGTATAGATAGCATCATAGTATGATGGAGTGGTATGAGACTGGTTGCTATTCTCTGAAATTCCAAAGTATGGTGGTTTGACAGTGTTAGTGATGTGTGGCTCCCAGATGATCCAGTTCTGGGATGAAGAAAGGAGCGTGAGAGAGAGCAGAATTCAAGGAAGATAAATAGACTGGGCTGGAAGAGAGAGAATGATGTGGTGAACATTGATCATTTTCAGAGAGAGCTTCCATAGGGTTGGGAAAGAGACCATAGTTGAGTTCTTGTGTGCATATTCTACTGCAATAGCTTAAAGACAGACTTATTCCGTTTTTGTTGTTGCTTCAGGGGAGTGAGATGGCAGAGTGGAGATAAATTATTGTTTACTCTGATTACTCTACTGTGTACTCAAATGTCCTAACTTGGGACCACTGGTATAAAACCAATGATCTTATGAGCATATAGATTTGGACAGAGCTTTCTGTGTCTTCTCAAATACATTCTTACCTGAGGTCACTGGTGGGGCATTGTGTTTGCATGGTGTAGTTTGGGTCCTGATATTTTTCACTGAGTTTCCATTTGTGCTCAACCTTCCATAAGGTCCCCAAGATAGAAAGATAGTGAAGATACATTGACTGACTTAATACACATTCAATCCCCCTGTGGGGGTGCTCGCTTATACTTCAGAGTGGTGGTTGTGAACCAGTAACATCAGTGTAATATAGGAAATTGTTAAACACGAAAATTCTTCAGCCCCCCCCAAGACCTACAAAATCTGAATCTCCAGCATGGTGCCATTAAACTAGCTTTTAGGAAATGCTCCAAGTGACTACTCAGAATCCATAAGCTGCAAAACATCAAAGCACAGATTTCCCACTGAGTTCCTTTCTGCCTTCCAGAGTGTGCCATCCTGGCAAACATAGTCTTATGTGGAAGCGTAGGTTCTGTGGAGTTGGAGAGATACTGCTTCACCTTCTGAACTCTCCAGAGCAGGAAGGGGTATGGAAAGCAGGTTGGTGGAAGTACTGAAGAAGTGGGGTGCACCTGGCATGGTCTGCCCAAACTACCCCATCTCTAGTCTCTCTATTTCCACAATGGCTTTATGCTACAACTTGAGTTCTCCTTTGAAAGCCCAATACTTTCCCATCGAGTTATTGTGGCATTTTAATGAAACAAAGTGTATAAAATATCAAGTTGAAAGCCTGCAACTCTAGAGTTAATATTTGCTCTCTGTGTGCATAATCTTTGCTCACATCATCACCTCTCTCTGCAGTCACTCTTCTCCCTCTTCCACGTGGACCGATACTCATCTTTCACATTTTAACTCAAATATAACTTCCCTTAGTCACCTCCAAACCCTGATCTTCTTCCCTCCTGGTACTTAACCGTTGAGCTTCCACCTTGTCCTGAACTCATGTGTTTGCATGTCTAGAGTGACAGTTGTTGTAGTTAGTCAAGAATCCACCCACTCACCCTTCTCCTGTTCATAAGACATGATGATCTTTTACAAATTGATTTTATGTTTATTGTTGTTAAAAATAGATGTATCTTAGAGGAATTACTGAGAGGTGAATGCTGGGTAAACATGATAGTGGGGCAGGAGAAAAAGGAAAAAAGAAAAGAACAAGCGTAGAAAAATTACACATATAGGTATAAATAAATATATATATAAAAATAAAGATAGGTGCATTTGTGTGTGTGTGTGTGTGTAATTACAACAAGGAAGCACATGGACTTTAGCTTACATCACAAAGTTATTAGAGCAAACTGTTCTTGTATAAGATTTAAGTAGAGGCCCACTCACATTCCTGACGTGATTTCTGAAGACAAAATGGGTGCATAGCAAATGTAGTGAAGAAAGCTGATGCTGCTAAAAGATATAACATCGGGGATCTTAAAGGCTTGAAGTTAAACAAGCAGCCATCTAGCAAGGAAGTAACAAAACACACATGGAAGAAGCATACCAGCCTATGTGATCATGAGGTGTTGACGGGGGTAGATGTTAGAAGTTCAAAATCAAGCAATCAGATTGACAGGAGCATAGACAAAGTGGAGACCCCAAACCAACCTGTAAGATAATTAGACAGTCCCTCACAGAAGGGCCACATGGAAGGGGTGATAAATCTAGGGAATGGTACAGCACTGATGAAACACATAACCATACTTTACTTCTTTAATATTTCCTCCCCTTACTATTATGGCCTTTGCTTTACCTCACTAATCTTGTTAGACCTACATATGTTCATTTGTATAATTAAGAGCATTTGATGCATGAAAACCAAGAGAGATAACCCTTCAGAAGCAGTAACAGGAGTAATGATTCCCTGAGGGCACGAGAAGAGAGTGGGGAAGACGGGGAGAGGGGAGGGGGAGCTCATAGCAATAATGACTATATAAACCCACTCGCAGGGAATGAATAACAGAATTGCAGGTGAATGAATACATTGAATGGTGTACGATATGGCAAATAATAATATATAATAATAAGGGTTCCTGGGGGTAGGATGGGGGGTGGAGGGGATAAAGGGGAGTTGATATCAAAGAGTTCAAAAAGAAAGAAAATATTTGAAGCCGATGGTGGTAGCAATTATAAAATTATGCTTGATCTAACTGAATTATGGAGTTATAGTATCTGTAAGAGCTCCCAATAAAATGATTAATAATAAAAAATAAATACAACAGAACACAAACCCATTCAACAATTCAAATGACATTGGTTACATTCTTCAAGTTATGCAACTATCCTCACCCTCCTTCTCCAAATTGTTGCTCACACATTAGTACGATGACCTTCTCCTGTCTCCTTTTGAGCTGATGGAGTGAAGTTCATCTTATATAAATGGCTCGGTTTCACCACTTGTCTGTCAATGTATTGTACTGCAGTGACTTGCATGTTGCTGTGATTCTGAAAGCTATATTATCAGTGTTTCAAATACCACAGGGTCCTCTATCTCAAATAGGTTTCAGCGGAGCTTTCAGACTAAGAAGAAGAAAAAGGTTGTCTAGTTGTGAGATATTAGAAATGGAAACCTTATGAAGAGAAACCTTAATAACCTTAATAACTCAAGTTGGAATGCATCCAAAATACAACGGATGAAGGACTGCTTCCTCAAAGGAGAGTCAACCTTAATGGCAGGGTTGGAGCAAAACAGTCAGCACTTTCACCTGCTAAAGGGACATGACTCATTGAACAATATGACAGAAGACCAGATGAGTTGTAGGATGACATAACATACGAAGAGAAATCATTTAAAAAGAGAAAAGAAATAGAAGATTTAAATGGATGTCAGAAGGGCATTGAAACTTGCTTTTGAATGTAGAGTAGCTGAAGCAAATGGAAAGAATGGTGAACTGAAAGCTCAACAGAAATTTCAAAAGGGAGCTCAGGAGACAAACTAAGCATTCCGTGGTGGCGTCATAGTTATGCATTGGGCTGCTAACCGCATCATCATTTCAAAACAAGCACCTGCTCTGCAGAAGAAAAATGAGGCTTTCCACTTAAATAAAGAGTTACGGTCTCAGAAACCCAGAGGAGCAGTTTTACCCTGTCCTATAGGATCACCATGAGTCAGGATCAAATAGATACCCATGAGTTTCGATGAACTGTGCAAAAACCTGGAGTGATAAATGCAAAAGGGAAGCGCATGTTTCACATATCCCGGGCTGAACAAACTACACAGTAAATTCACACTTTGATTTATATTGGCAAAATATTGAATGATGCAGGAATCATCTGAAGGAGATTTAAGGAATACAGAGTCACTGTACCAAAAAGAATTTAGTTGACATTAAGACATTTCAAGATGTAGCATGAGATCAAGAGCCAATGGTACTGAAGGAAGAAGGCAAAGTTACATTAAAACCAATAGCAAGCAGCAAGCCTCCAGGAATTGCCAGACTACCAATTAAAATGTTTCAACAAGTTGGTGAAACACTGGAAGCATTCACTTGTTTATGCCAAGAAAATTGGAAAATATATCCATGGCCGGTAAGAGATTCACACTGTGTCCATTAAAAAAAGACACAAAAGATTGTGGAAATTATCTCACAATATCATGAATATTACATGTAAGTAAAATTTTACTGAAGATGACTCAAAAGCTGATGCAGCAGTACATCAACTGGGAGCTGCCAGAAATCCAAGCCGGATACAGAAAAGGAAATGGCATGTTAACGGCATGTCAACTTTGGCTGAAAGCAGAAAATACCAGAGAGATGTTTGTGTTTTATTGACTACACAAAGGCATTCAACTGGGTGGATCATAAAAAAGCTATGGATATCATTATAAATAATAGGAATTTCAGACCATCTAACTACATTCTAGAACCTGTATACGGACCATGAGGCAGACTTTGACTAGAACAATGGGATACTGCGTGGTTTGAAATCCAGAAAAGTCAAGGTAAGGGTTATAGCCCTTCACTGGGCCTATCTAATCGGTATGCTGAGGAAATAGCACAGGAAGCTGAACTACGTGAAGAAGAGTGTAGCATCAGGCAGGAAGGAAAGCTTATGAGCAACCTGTGATGTGCAGATGACACAACTGTGCTTGCTAAAAACACGGAGATTGGAAGCACTTTCTGATGAAAATCAAGACTGCAGATTTTATAGAGATTGCAACTCAGCGTATAGAAAATCATAATCCTCACAACTGGACCAATAGACAACATCATGATAAATAGAGAAAGATCGAAACCATCAAGGGTTTCGTTTTACTTGTATTTACAACCAATACTCATGGAAGCAGTAGTTAATACATGAAATTATGTATTACACTGGGAAATCTGATGCATACATCCAATTTAAAGTATTAAAAAGCAAGGGTGTCAATTTGAGGATTAAAGTGCGCATGATCCAAGCCATCATATTTGCAACCACTTCATATGCATGAGAAAGCCGGGTGATGACTACAAATGGATGCATTTGGATGATAGAGAATATTCCTTAGACTAACAGAAGAACAAACACAATTTTTCTTGGAAGAAGTACGGCCAGAATACTCCGGAGAAGCCGGGACGGGAAGCCTTTGTCTCAGGTATTTGGGACGCTCGCACGTTGTCAGGAGAACCAGTCCCTCAAGAAGGACCATGCGCTTGGTCAAGAAGAGCGTTAGTGCAAAGGGGAGACCCTTATGAAATGCATTAGCACAGTGGCAGCAACAATGGACTCAAGAATGATAAGGATTGTGAGCAGGGCCAAGCACCAGCCAGTGTTTCCTTCTGTTGGTCACGGGGTTGCTCTGTGTGGACGCTAAGGAGATGGCACTCACCCACCACATCCTTTAACGAAACGGCCATCTCAAGACAGACCGTCTTGACTCATTAAAATAAACTAGTGTTTGGTGTCAACAAGTCTTCAGCGGATATTTTTGTTGAAAATTCAAAGGTTATCTCAGAATAACAGCAATAGTTCTGGATATCCTTCCTGTCTCAATAGCCCTAGGAATGGGAATTCCAAGAGAATTTAAAATTCTGTGCCCCATTTGTTCTCTTTTGATTGGAATTCTTCTAAAGAAACTTCAGTCGAAATCTTTAGAAATGGTAGCATAGCATAATGGCTTTATTTTGAGCCACGTTGTTGTGGGTTGGCACTGCCAAGCAGGCTTTGACTCTTAACAAGTCTCCATGCAACAGAAGGAGATGGTGCCCAGCCCTGTTCCATCCTCGCCATATCGCTATGTTCGAACCCATTCTTGGAGCCATTGTGCAAATCCAACTCAGCAAGTGCCTTGCTGCTTCTTAACTGGCCCGCTACTTGTCCAAACTGAGCTTTCCACAGTTAATCCATGAAGTTTGGATGGAACTGGCCTGATACCCCCACCAAGATGGGTTGGCCAATCATGGGTTCCCAAGCGGGCATGTGCTATCAATTGGTCCAAGGAAGATTAGCCTATCAGTCTCTTGCTTAAAATATTGGGAAAGTTAGCCTGACTGTCTCCTGTGAGAAATTCTGCCTACCAACACAGCCAACTTTGAAGGAAGCTGAGGCAGGACATGGAGACAAATTTCTGGCACTTTGAAACACCCACATCTGTCATGCCTGCAAATCGTATGAGTTTGCCGCTTTTTGCACCAAGACCTTATGTTTTGTTTTGTTTTGCCCTCCATCGATATCAATTAGTTTTACCCTTAGCATTAGAGCCTGTGACACGATCACTCTCTTGCCTCACTCGGGGACAAATTCACACTTGCCTTCTGAATGCCAGGTGGCTGCAGAGCGCGTGTCCCATGGCCAGATCTCAGAACTGCCCAGTGGGTGGCTGAGTGTCTGCATGGAGAAAGGGGACGAATTCCTTTCCTCAGTTCACACAACCTTCAGCCCTTTCTGCACGTCTCCAGCGTAGGCACTTCCTGTGTTCACACATCACACTGCTGAGACGCTCCTCCTGGAACACTGTGGTCCCCAGGACCTGTGGCTGAGCCTGCAGACCAGGCCAAGGCCCTGATCCCCCTGCTGAAATCTTTCAGCTCAGATGGTCATGCTGAGCAGCTGCTAACTGTGCCCCAAAGCGGAGACAGACACTTTTGTCCGAACGTCTCTCTGAAACAGGCCCCACCATGAGTCCATTCTCTCATAAATGAAATCAACAAGCCTGGCATCCAAAGGACATTTGTCAATCAGACAGCCTTCTGTGGGGAAAGTGCTCTACAGAAAATAACCTCTTTTCCCTCTTAACTCTCATTTGAATGATGACTCGCTTCTGCCCAGAAATCATTGGCTCAAGCTTTTAGGCAGCTGCATGATTTTAGCTAGGGATAGGTTCACCCTAAAATGGATTCTTCAAACTGAACCAAACTCACTGCCAGGGAGTCCGTGTTGACTCACAGAGACCCTATAGACTAGAACGGCCCCAGTGTGTTTCTGAGACTGCAATTCGTTACAGAGGCAGAAAGGCCTGTCTTTCTCCCTCCGAGCGGCCGGCAGTTTGGAATTGAAATTCACAGCCCAATGCATAACCATTACCCCACCAGGTCTCCACTAGAATGGCCTCCTCGTGGCTCAGTAAGGGCGGGGAGAACATGGGCTGGGGATGACCCTCCTGAGAGAAGCTGCCCTGCCCAGAGGTTGGGTGGCAGACCCCTCCTTGCTGATGTCACAAGAGGACTGGGAATCCTTTGGGGGTGGCTCCTTGGGCAACAGAGTCCCTGGCAAAGCTTGGGTCTGAACTGCAGGTTCCTAATTCCTGAGCAGCACTTGGCCCCCTCTGCCTGCGGCCATGGGGCTGCCTGGAATGGAAGCAGACAGGGCGGGCTGTGGGAGGGAGAGGACAAGAGAGCCTTTCAGAGGCCTGAGCCAAAGCATGGACCCTAAAGCCCCATGTTGCTCTGGTCCTCACTGGAGCAAACAGTCTCTGAAAACGCAGAACAGGGATCCCTTATCTCTCTGCTGCCCACGGACATGGTTACACTCCCAGAACCAAGGACAGGGTCTTGCCTAAGAAAAACACAAGGACACCTTCGGTTTGGAACCCAGGCTCCTGAAGGAAATACAAACACATAAGTGCTGAACCGTGAACAGAATCACTCTCCTTGGACTTCTAACCCAGCCCCTTCCAGACATTATTTAGGATTAACATTGGGCTGTCCTGGGTCCCCTGTATGAAAGGATTTTTGCATATCTCACAGAATTCGCAATCCTCCATTAATCATGCAAATCACGGACGCAGGTGCCCTAGCACTGAACAATAACCTATCCTGCGGCGCCCTCTGGTGGATCGTCGTGCTGCATTCTTATCGCATCGCCAGGAAGCTCTGGGGTGGGGCAGTGGTAGTTGAATGGCTTTGCCTTTGACGCTGGAGATCTGGGTTCGATTTCTAGCCCCGTGCATTTCAAGCACAGTCATTACCTATCAGTCCGTGGTGGCTGCTATACCGTGTTGCTGTGATACTGGCCAGGGTTTGGAGCTTCCAGTTGAAAGCAGACTAGGAAGAAAGCCCTGGCATCTTTCTGAAAATCAACCAATGAAAACCTTCTGAGGCACAGAGGCTCTGATCCTGGAGTGTGTTGGGGCCAGCTTGATGGCAGTGAACAGGGGCACCAAGAGAAGAGACTGACTGAGCATTCCCAGTTCAGTATAAATGTCTAAGGTGCTCGGCTGCTAACCAAAAGGTTGGCTGTTCAAGTCTGCCTAGAGGCACTTTGGCAGAGAGACTTGGTGAGCTCTTTGGGAGAACCCCAAGGTGCATAGCTCTTCTCTGACATGAGTAGGGTCCTGGGATCATCCACTGTCACAAACAGAAATGTGTTTTCTGACTGTTTCGGAGGCTGGAAGTCTGAACTAGAGGATCAGCTATGGGAGAAGACGTCTGTTTTTTCTCTCTGAAGCAGGACCCTTGCCTCCTTGGAGTTTCTGCTTGCCAGTGACCTTCCTATGCCCTGGCATCTCTCATCCCTCATCTCTGCTTGCTTTGATCGGCTCTTTTCCTGTTTCAAAAAAGAACGAATGAATGAAGACACACTCTACACTAGTGTGTCCACATTCACGCAACAAAGAAAACTAATTCCCACATCTGAGCATAGCCTGAGGCAGAGGGGTTATTCTTTGGGGGGACACCATTCAATCTGAAACAATTGCCCACAAGTTGGGCTGATCCAGTGTGAACTGATTGAGGGAGGCCTGAAGTGGCATGGTTCCATCTCTATTATGGTGGAATCCTATTTCCTCTAAGACTTCTATGTCCTCTAAGGCTACATCTGCCTCCCTGTCTCGCCCTGCGCCCCTGCTCCCATCACCAACTTGTGTTAAGGACCCTTCCCCTCCATTGTCAAACTGAATGTTATTCTTTTCCAAACCTAAGGTTTTGGGCTTTTTTTCTTGGTTTCTTTCTTATTTTTCCCCCCATGAAAACATGCAATGCAGAAGGCTCTGTAGGAGCCATAGGGTTCATATGCCGATGTTAGGCTCCCTTTTCTGACAATTCCTGAGGGTAAGGACTTGGCTGTTTGTTGTTTTAACCTGCTCCCTGGATACCTAGCACCTGGCACAGGGCCTGGACTACAGCAGGCAGTCAAATATTGTTTAAAGGGAAGGAGCCTGACGTAGAGCAGCATTCAATAGCATACCAACAAGTAACTGGTGACAGAATGACCCTGTCCCCGGCCTTCCGCTTTCAGAGTCACTTGTGATCTCCAGCAACACTGTCTCCCCAGGCTGTCCAACCTACCACCCAAGTCTGAGCAATTGGAGTCTGGTTTCTACCATTTGTTTTATCCGTGGTGTTGTTTTTGATTCATCCACTCTTTCTTTCATTACTCCATCCTCTTATTAAACAAACATGTACCCGACAGGAGCCTTACCTCGGAGAAGGGGACGCAAAAACCAAGATGAGTAAAGCACTGTGCCTGCAACTGAAGGAGCTGCATTCTCCCTGGGGGGCAGTGAATCCGGATACAGGGCAAGCAGGTCAGCCAGGGGCACCAGGAGGAGTCTTGGGTGTGGCTGGCTTTGAAGACCAACGTTGATGGACTGGCGCCAAGTTGTGGTCCTATTGCTTGTGGGTGGGTGAGGGCCTCTGATGTGTGTTTTCGTAGTAAATGGACCCTGGAAGCCGTTTTCTGCTCTGTGGTGTGAAACCACAGTGGTCCCGGCTGCCGTAGCGAGGGTCCCTGGGACTCAGTGCGGGAAGGTCTGTGTGCTCCTTGCGTGGAAATCCATCTCACCTGAACGGGGCCTTTGGCTTTGTCTTTACCTTTGTCTCTCCCACGGGAAGGGGCGCTTCAACACAGGGGAGATGCAGGGACAGGAGCGATGCTCATTTGCCTTCTAAGCAAATACATCAAGAGTGTCCTAACAGGGAAAGAAAGTATAACTAACGAAATTAAGTCCAGGAAAGAAAGACAAGCTCTGCTAATGATTAATGTTCAACTTAATAGATCAGCAGGACCTGCTGAGCTGAGAAGTGGCCCAGAGGGTTCCAGCCCAATGCTCTGTACAGGAAGAACAATGAAAGAAATAATTTCAGCCTCTCTCCTCTGCTTCCCTCCACCACCCCCTGGCTTGTTTCCAGGGAAACATAATCATTAATTGCCCTGAATGTCATTTGATTTTGCTTCAAAGTAGCCCCTTCCTTCCCTACGCCCTAATCTCCCCTCAAAGTTTCTTCCGATTGGAAAACAAGTTCTTCTGTTTGAAACAGAGTGAGGGTGCCTGCACCCGCTGTCCACATGCACTGGCCATCGAGAAAGGCACCACTCAGCCTAATTCAGCCTGCTGCCACTGTATGCCCCTGTCCCTCCGGAAGGGGGGCCACTGGGGGTGGGGTGGGGCTGGTGTCTAGATGGCTGTCAAGAGGAGAGGGCTGAAAGCCAGAAGAGATGTCAGCCAGGGCAGTCACGTGGGCAGAAGGGCAGTGTTGTTCTCCTGCAGGAACCAGCCCTGGAGGGGAATGAATGGTACAGAGGCCTGTGCCTCTTTCCCAGGCTCCAGTCGGGGCAAGGAAGTACCATTTCCAGGGGTTTCTTCTTGGCAAGGGATGACCTTCTTCCTTCCTCCCCCTTTTCCTTAATTGGATCCCACTGGCCCCAAGTGCCACACCCTGGGACGGGCATGAGGAGCTTCAGCTGAGGACACTTGCCCTTCGAATCAAGCCTTGTGTCTTCTGGGAAGGGGACAGCTGGGAAGCGAGGCAGCAGGTGAACTCATAGCAGAAAGCCCAATACAGGGTGACGTGGGGAGGGAGGAGCGAGGCCAGGCCCTGCCCCCAGAGGCAGACATCTGTGTGACAGCCCAATAATCCCCCGGTTTTGGACTCTGTTGTCTTTAACTCGGCAGTCTTTAAAATAATGTAATCTCTAGGACTCTGAGGCTTCCCAAAATCCTATTGACCTGTGAGTCGGATAAGAATTGATCTCATTTGTGTCTGAATGAATGAATGTTGTCTGTGCAAGCAGCAGGCTTGAGGGCCAGACTGTGACCCGGCATAATAAAAACAAACGCACGCTTTGTGGCTGCAGACTGGCACAAGGGCAGTCCAGCTGCCCTGTCTTACGGGACCCACAGGGTCTGGTGTGAGGAGAGCGCCCACAGAGGCCTGCTTGTCTGCTGAGAACCTTGTGACCTTGCTGCATGGGTGGCTAATCCGCTGTTCCCCTGTGACTAAATATTTGGTCCCAGCAGTAGGAGAGCGTGTCATCAGTGGATCTCTCTGGTTTTAAGGCTTGGGGTTTCTTTGCTCTTTCCCACGAGACAGGTTGTGGCCAGTTTGAGCATCTCTCACTGACAGCTGCCCTTGCTTCATGTTAGGCAGGTGCCTGCGACTTGCTGGAAGCCAAGAAAACACAATGAAAATGGATGGAGTCCAGTAACCATGGTCCTTGCCCTCTTGGGGATCCATTTTCTAAGCCAAGGTGCTGTGGCTTCAGTGGTCTCAGAGCGGGGGAAGGGGGCCTGTGTGTGTGCTTGGTGAATGAAAGTGACATCCTGTCTCCCATCACCTGCCTAAAGCAGCATCTTCCTCAGCCCACCTAACCAGTGGAGTCATGTATCTCTGCGCCCATCCCTTTGCCAGAAACAGCCTGACTCCTTCAGAACATTCTTGTTCTGAATGCCTGCATGCCTCTTCACTGCTTCAAAACCTTGAGCATGACAATGGCAACAAATGTACACATGTGCTTGACACAATGGATGGATGGATGGATCGATTGTGATAAGAGTTGTATTAGCCCCCAATAAAATGGTTTAAAAAACCAAAAAATCTCCTCATGAGTCCTAGCCTCAAATCCCACTCCTTCTGGCTGGCGCTGTGATCTTCCACAAGCCACTGCATCAGCCCAGGCTGGTCCCTCATCTGTGAGATTAAGATCGTCCTCTACCCCCCTCACAGGGACGACGGGGGTGGGGACTGTCCCCATCAGAGCGGCGTTGGGCTCCTCTTAACCTCCAGCCCAGTTGGAGTCACATGACGCCCCTGTGACGTGCCGGTGATTTGTGACCTGTGGGATGACAGGGTGTGCGCAGAGGCCCATTTGGACCCTCCTCACTCCCATAGCTCTTGTTCCTCCCTGGGAATAACGGGGAACATTCCATGTTGGTTTGGCCTCTTTTTTTGTACAGCGGCGGTGAAAATAGACGCCACGAACCTTCACCGAATCAGCGTCTGCCCACGTGCAATTCCATGGCGTATGTCTACACGACCTTTTGCAAAGTATCCCACCTCCATTAGCATAAACCCCCGCCTCCTAAGCAAAGACTCCCTTTTACACCACCCTCTCACCCCTGGTAAACACAGCTAATCTTCAGTTTCTACATATTTCCTTATTGGATGTAAGGGATCCCATACAGTGTTTGTCCTTTTGGTGATGAATTCTTTTGCGCAGCCTAAAGCTTGCTCGGTGCATCCATGTTGCCGCGCACGTATCAAGGCTGCATTTGTGTTTCTGGCCGCGTCGCACACCACAATTTGTATCTGCACTTTTCTTCTTGTCTGTTCATCTGCTGCTGGACATTTCGGTTGGTTCACCTTTGGGTTATTATGAAAAACACTGCAATAAACATCTTCTGGGTCAACTAAGTCAAATTTTGAGAACTCGCCAAACTGTTTTCCAAAGTAGCTGTACCAACTGACATTCCTACCAGCAGTGGCTGAAAGTCCCAGTTTCTTTACAACTTTCTATGCTCCTTGTCATTCGAATGGGGATGAAGTGGTATCTCACCTATTGTGGTTTAGATTTGACTCTCCTGATGAGATTGGGTTAAGTGGCACAATGGGTTAAGTACACATTGAGCTGTTCACCTCAAGGTCAGCAGTTTGAACCCACCAGCCCCACAGAGGGAGAAATATGAGATGACCTACTGCTTCTGTAAAGATTTACAGCCTCAGAAATCGTATGGCACAATTACACTCTGTCCTGTTAGGGTCCACACAACTGCAGTGGCTGTGGGGGTGGGTGAGCGCAATTTCACATGCTGGTTGGTGATTGAATATGCCAGCAATTGGAGAATTGTCTGTTCAAGTCTTCTGCCCATTTTTCAATTGGATTGTTTGTCTTTTTATTGTTAAGTTTTTGACATTTTATATGTATTTTGGATATTAGACTATGATGAGCTTCATGGTTTCTGGGTATTTTCTTCCAAGCTGTGGATTATCAGTTCACTTTTGTGAATAAGTGTGACATTAAATTTTTGCCTGATTAAAGCAATCTCCACCTCTTGGAAAGTGCACCTTTTAACCATGTGCTTCTAGGAGGACTCCAGTTATAGGACTCCACTTCAAGTCAGTAGTCAGTAGTTGATCCACCGATGGCCACACGATCCATGTAGGGCCAGTCAGAAACCTTCCCTGAGACAGTTAGGAGTGGAGTTTATGGGTAAGAATATAATTCTAGCATGGCCAACTCACATGTTCTTGTTGCAGCGGGGAGCCAGCCTGGAAAGTGGGGCTGTTTTGCAGAGAAGCAAAGAGTTTGCTTCTGTTGATTCCCGAAGCCATGAGCCCCTTTCCGCTGCTTTCTGGTTGAAAAGCCCTGTGTAATTCTCCTTTGGATTATGAGGAGGTAGAGTGCGAAGTCTGAGGGGGCTTTGTGGTAGCAGTGAAAAAACACACTCACTGCTATTGAGCCAATTCCGACTCTTAGAACAGAGTACAACTGTCCCTGTGGGTCCCCCAGGCTGTAGAATCTTATGGGAACAGATAACTTCATCTTTGTCTGGAGGAGGGGCTGGTGGATTTGAACTGCCCGCCCTGTGGTTAGCAGCCCCATGTGTTACCCACTATGCCACCTGAGCTCCCGGGGAGGGTACTTGGGGTAAAAAATGACAAGATCTGGTAGCATACTTCATAACTGACCCCAATGGAAGGTGTGACTTAAAAACACGATGACAATATGAACAATGAGAGAGCACACTCTCTCCAACCGCTGCCTGGTCCACGGGTAGCTATAGACTATGGGGGGCATGCAACCCTGGGGCCGATAGGCCAGGCAGGGAGCTGCTGAGATAAGATCATGCTAAGTTGAAGAATATATTATTATCATCAAGATATCCAGGTAGGAGAGAATCACATACCTCCATCTCTCCTCCAAGAGAACGTGTGACCTGGATGTGCATGCACCCCTGAAGATCAGCAAGAAAGGGCGTCTTCGGTGACCTTTTGTTCTAGATTCAAGGATTACTTCTGACATCTAGGTGAAATGGTGTCTCTGGGTGTTTCCTCCCTTCCTCCGATGTCCTGGATCCAAAGCCAACACTCACCTTGAGCGCTGCCAGGTAACTCAAATTGACCTGCTCGCAGGTAATTAGACCTTGTCAGGGCTGCAAAGCAAACCAAACCAAGAGAAGACCCTAAGAATAAGCAGGAAGCCCTAAAATCATCACTGAAGGGCGATCACAAGCTAAAGACCCTAATGGCACAATGGCCAAGCTCCCAGCTTCAGTCTGAGTCCCTGCACAGCCTCACAGGAGAAAGATGTGCTAGTCTTGGAAACCACAGGAGCAATTCTATTCGGTTCTATAGGGTTGCTATGAGTCAAAATCGAATGGAAGGCTGCAGGTTAAGCTAGGTTAGTCACAGGCATCAATCTGTTTGTATTATTTTTTTAAAAAACTGACTCTAATTACCATTAACCTGAGCAGCTGGCTTCAATTCTAAGCACCATCTTGCCTCAGTCTTCTCTCAGTAGCTACACTGTTTGACATCACATATTGTCCTCTGCCGGGGACGCTGGGTGGCACAAAGGGCTTGCATTCCACCGCTCATGGAAAGGGGGTTCAAATATGCCCAGTAGCACCGTGGAAGGAAAGGCCTGGATGTCGGCTTCTGCAGAGTCTGCAGCCAAGAACGCCCCATTTCCTCGGAAACACACAGGGAAGCCATGAGTCGCCATAGATTGCATTTCTATGGGCTTGGGTTTGGGCACTGGTTCCTGCAGATATTTAAATAGAACCCAAGCCATTGCCATGGTGTCTGTTCCAACTCGTAGCAACCCTATAGCACTGAGGAGAATCGCCTCTCTGGGTGTCTGAGACTGCCGTGTACTGGAGCAGAACGCCTCATCTTTCCCCCTTGGAGCAGCGGGCGGGTTCCAACTGCTGACCTTGCAGTTATGAGACTCTTGGAATTTGGACAATTGAAGGGAACAGCAAAATAATGCCAAATACAAATATCAGAATATTTGATTCAATCTAGTCATTAAAATAATACTTTCGTGTCTAAGAATAGATGCTGGAGTGGAGGAGACTTCTATAATTCTTTTTGCGGGAAAAGTTGACTTAAAGGCACTAAATAGGTGATGCTATAATTCCACATGCATATGGAGAGCAACCCCCTTTTACAGGTGAGGAAAACTGAGGCTCTTCGTTGTGGAAACAGAAGGCGGGGACTCATACCCAGGCCATTGGGTTCCTGTCTTGGTGTTCTTTCAACCTGCTTCTCGAAGGAAATCTGATAGGATTCTAGCGGGCACTTTGGCTGCAGGGGCGGTGGAGGATTCCTTCCAAGGGCTGTGAGCTCCACAAAGTGCCTTAAAGGAAAGGTCACAAGTAAACAAAATGTAAATTCCAGGGAACATTTTTTAAGAATTGATTCTACGGCCCACACATGTCAAGGTGAGGCAGCAGCAAGCTGCTGATGGTATTCTGAGGAGAAATTATACAACTTCAGAAAATAAATTGTGTTGCTCTAATGGGTCTTAGCTATGAATCGATCTGATTCGATTTTTCCTTTGGGCAGCTGTGAGCTTTAGCCTGCTACTTACAAAATCTTAGCACACAGAGGCTCCCTGGCATGTCCCTCAGGCCTGCTATTTGGTGAATTACTGGATATTTCAGATCCCGGGTCTGAATCAAGCACCCTGGAGAAGGGGCGATGCGCAGGCATGAGGGAAGATGCCTCATCAGGAGTTGGTGCCTCTTGTAAGAGAGGTGGGTGCACACAAGCTGTCTAACTGTTGGCTTCAAAGGTGTAGCCCTCACCCTGAGAACAGCATCCAAGATACTTCTGGAACTTTTCCACATGGATCTCTAATCAGCAGCAGATTCTTTCTGGGAGCTAGAGCAGAAGTTATTGAGGTGGATGGGAAGAGATGTGCTGGGAGATCAGGGACAAACAGGAGCATCTTTGTAACTGGCAAAAAGAAAAGGCAGGTGAGGCAGCTGTTCTTCGCTGTGAACATCTGTAAGAGAGATTTGGTAGGAGAGAGAGTGTGAAATCTCACCCGAGCTGTCATGCTAATAGGATCTGTGAAGTGAGCCCTCCTGCCAACGCTGCCTGTGGTTGTCCTACCAGGCCCCGTTAGGATCTGGGATCCAAGCTCCAATGAGGAACTGTACAAGTGTTGGATTTCTGCTGCAGAGGGAGCCTAGAGGAGCAGGGATCTCCTTCCAGGCGATGGTGAAGGCTGTGAGGAGACTTCCATGCCCTTCTGCTATCGGCTCTCCCTGAGCCTGGAGACATGCCTCAGAGATGCCTCCGGCCCAGGGGGCTCTGATAGCTACGTGCCAAGAGCCAAGAAGGGATTATACCAGGAGCCAAGGATGCCTTAGCTAATCCCAAGATAGTTCTGGCATGCTTAAAAAAAAAATCCTCTTTCCTTGCTCTGGTTCCAGGGCATGTAAGTGCATGGCAAGTTTGCACAAAGTCTACCTTAGCTTACAAACATCAAGATAAATGGAGAAGAGATGGAAATTGTCAAGGATTTCCTTTTATTTCAATCCATAATCAACATCCTTCTGGAAGGATCATTCAAGAAATAAATGATGTACTGTCTTGGGCAAATCTGTTGCAAGTGTTCAAAACCAAAGATGTTGCTTTTGGGACTAAGGTATACCTGACCAAGTCATGGCATCTTCAACCTCTCATCTCATCTGCACGCACAAGCCGGACAAGAGAATAAAGAAAACCAAAGGAGAATGAAGGCATTTGAATCACGGTGTTGGTGATGAATGTGGACTATTCCCTGTGCTACCAGAAGGATGATGTCTTAGAAGAAATGCATCCAGAATACTCCTTAGAGGGAAGCTCGTGAGGAAGGGACCCCATGAGAAGCACATCATGGTTGATAAAGCAGAGGATCAGCAAAGAAAGACCTCCAGCGAGATGGATTGACAAACTGCCCACAACAATGGACTTAAACACTGAGGATGGCACAAGACCAGGCAGCATGGTGTTCTGCTGAACATAGTCACTGAAAATGGGAACCGCCTCAATGGTACCTCACGACAGCATGACCAAGACAGAGTGCCTCTGCGACAACATGACCGAGACAGAGTGCCTCTGTGCTGGGGGTGGGCAGAGCAGACTCGGGAAGAATTTGAATGTCTTTTAAACAGCATTTTCAAACATTGTTCCAAGTAGTCTGTATAGATGCTTCTCATGGGAAAGAGACATCTCCAGCTACATTTCAGAAACCAGCCTGCAACTTTATCCCCTTCAACAGTGGAAATAATGCCAGATGGCAAATGTGGAAAGAAATGCATGAAGATTCTATGGGGTTTAGATCACTGGGACCTGACTTCCAGAATATGACCAGGATGGAAAACAGTTTTGTCCTGCTGGGCATTGTAAGCACGGCCTGAACACAGAGCGACCACGTCCCAAGTTGCGCATCACAAGGTGGGCTTCAACGCTGCAGCTGTGGCTGATCCCTCCCTGAGGGGGTACAGTGCGGAGCACCCTGCTGCACTGCTCAGACACTAAGCACCTCATCTCCCTGGAACAGGCCATCCAGACACAAGTAGCCAGCTGCAGCCAAGATTGCACATCCCTGATATTTATAAGCAAATAAAAAGTAAAAATAGGAGCTATTAACTAGCGCTATTTGAGGAAATTCGAACAAATATCTCTGACAGCATGAAGCTGGTGACTGCTTGAGTTGAGACCACTTTTTCAGAATGGATAACGTGGGCATGAAAGCACGCTCCGGGCAGGAACCCGGCATGTGAAGTCTGTGCCCAGAAAGCAGAGCTTGAGCGGATTTGTCCAGAACAACTTTGGAGTTGCAAAGGGGAAATGGTCCTGCTCTGCCTATGCAGATGGGTCTGGTGCTGGGATGAATCATTCAGTATGGGCTGCAGGAAAGCTTGGGGAAAATGGGCTCATGAGTAGAACTGACTCCTGAGGACAAAGAACTGTTGGGGATGGGGAAGACGAGGCCACTCCCTCTAGAAGGATATCAGAAGTCCCATCTTTCTGATATTAGGGGGGAGGGGGGTCTATTCAGCTTGGTTTCTAAAGACCATCCACCGCTAAGTCCCTTTACAAGATTGAGCCACGTTCATTGTTCTAAGTCATGCAGGTGCCCAATGAATCACTTAGCATAATAAATATGCGCCCAAACTGAGAACTCTGGTTTTCCATCATCAGATGTGTCTCTACTCTAGTTCCTGAAGATCTTGATAACAAGGTTAGCCAAATTGCTGTCTCAAATGCATTTTTGTGGTCTGGAAAACAAGCAAATGAAATGAAACCTCAGACACTTTAATAAGACCGTCAGTACTGCTAATAGGCCAGTGGTCTCTTTCTGATAGAACTGTTGATTCAACAGTGGATACGGATGCCATTCGCATTGATTGTTTATAATTAGAGGGCAGAGAGACAAATGACAGTGAGCTGAGGCAGCGCTAATGCTTGCAGTGAACTTGTGATGCCAGGAGAAGTGGTCCAAACTCTTAGGGTTTAGGAGGGATCTGCCACAGTTGGAGTATTGCAAGGACCAGTTCAGCACTTAACATTTTTCATCTATATATGTTTTCCCGTCAGAAAATTGGAAAAGGAGAAATTTAAGTAAATAAGTATGCAGAATCCCTCATCCAGCCATTGTCTATGAATGGTTAGCAAGTGTTAACATTTTCACAACTTTCTTCCCATAATTTCTTATTGATATGCATCCTATGGCTTTATAAAACTGAGTGGTGCTGCATATTTCTATATTATGTTTTATTAGAATTGTATTAGCTACATTTTTATGTCTCATTAAGTATTTTTAGAAAAAGACCATTTAAACATTTCTTTCATAATTCTTCCTTCAAACAAGCCCTACTGCCATCAAATGGACGTGGCTCCTAGAGAAACTTGAGCGTTGCCAAGTCTGTAAATGTGTATGGGTGTGGAAAGCCTCGTTTATCATCCATGGCCTAGTTGGTGAGTTCCAATTGCCATCCTCATGGTGAGCCACACAACACTGACCTCACTGCACCACCAGGGCTCCTATAGCATGCCCTTGAGTGGATTTAATGCTCTATTTCTAGATATAAAATTCTTTTTTGTTGTTATTAAAATATTAAAAATTGATTTCTTTAACAATAGGTACATATGTTATATGTTTAATATTAAGGAGCAGACAGACATTGAGTCTCTACTCAAGTACTCCGCCAATGTAAGAATATGTTGTTCTCATAACCTGGCATTCTGTGATGCTCACCTTCTCAACATGACCGCTGAAGACAAAATGGGTGCATAAGCAAATGCAGTGAAGAAAGCTGATGGTGCCTGGCTATCAAAATACATAGCGTCTGGGGCCTTAAAGGCTTGAAGATAAACAAGCAGCCATCTAGCTGGGAAGCAACAAAGCCCACATGGAAGAAGCACACCAGCCTATGTGATTATGAGCTGTCAATGGGATCAGGTAACAGGCATCAGAAGACCCAAACAATTATATTGATGCAAATGATGGAGGTTGGAGTGGAGACCCAAAGCCCATCTGTAGACAACTGGATATCCCCTCACAGAAGGGTCACAAGGAAGGAAAGAGCCAGCCAGGGCGCAGTACAGCACCGATGAAACACACAACATTTCTCCAGTTCAGCGGTTCTCAATCTCTGGGTCACCACCCCTGTGGGGGTCGAATGACCCTTTCACAGGGGTCAGCTGATTCACAACAGTAGCAAAATTACAGTTATGAAGTAGCAACAAAAATAATTTTATGGTTGGGGCGGTGTCACCCCAACACGAGGAACTGTATAAAAGGGTCGCAGCATTAGGAAGGTTGAGGACCACTGCTCTAGTTCTTTAATGCATCTTTCCCCTACTATCATGACCCCCATTGTACCTTACAAATCCAACTAGACCAGAGCATGTACACTGATACAGGTAAGCGTTCATAACACAAGTAATCCAGGACAGATAAACCCCTCAGGAACAATAATGGAAGTGGCCAACCTGAAGATAGGGGGAAGATGGGGGAGGGGAGATCTATGTATAACCTCCCCCCTCCCAAAGGGGATGAACAACAGAAATGTGATGAAGGGAGACAGTGGTTGGTGTAAGATATGAAAATAATAATAATTTATATATTACCAAGGATTCATAAGGGAGGGAGTAGGGGGTAAATGATCTGATACCAAGATCTCAAGTAGAAAGAAAATGTCTTGAAAAGGATGGCAACATATGTACAAATGTGCTTGACACAATGGATGTATGGATTGTTAAAAGAGCTGTAAGAGCCCCAAATAAAATGATATTTGAAAATTTATATACTTATACATCAATATTTCCCTAGGCTCATTTTCTTCAAAATAGGTATCTTGAAGTTACTAAAAATTAACATTTCAGAGGATGACTCTGCTATAAAGCATCACATTGCTTTGTCATCAGTTGTGTTTGAGCCTCACAGCATAAAGCTCTGCTCTCTCCTTTAACGGGGGTGTGGGGGTGGGGTGGGGTCTAAGCCAAAGTCCTTGGCCAGGAGATTGTAGTGAGCTGCTCCTTTTCTCTTTCTGTTATGAAGGTGAAAATACCAAAATAATATGACTAGTTTGCTTTTGTCAAGCAGTTACCAGCACTAAACGAAGCACTTTTCTTATGTAAGGACACACTCTCCCTAAAAGGAGAATTCCGTTTTCTGTGTTAGTTTGTAATGTTGGTTCAATTTTTCCATCCCACCCTCCCCCGGCCTTACTGAAAGCTCAGAGCTCACTGGGAGCCCTGGTGGCATTGTGGTGATGTGCTGGGCTGCCAACTGCAGGATCAGCGGATCAAAAGCACCCATTGATTCTCAGGTGAAAGACTTGTTTGTCTACTTTTGCTAAGAATCACAGTCTCAGAAACCCACAGGGGCCAGTTCTTCCCTGTCCTATAAGGCCTCTATGAGCCAGCAGGGACTCCATGACAGTGAATTTAAATATTTTAGTCGCAGACAGTGTGCTTCTCTGTGCCACTGGCATTGGACTTGGCCACAAGACTTGCTTGGCCAAGGTGATATGCCAAAGGCTTTCATTATTTTTGTGGAGTTTCTACTCATCTTCTTCCCCTCTTCCATTCAACCAGAATACAGGCATTCTCAAATGCAGACCTTACTTCATATCCAGGCCAGCAAGCCATGACTGGCCTGCACACCCACAGATAAAAGTTAGTTGTGTTTGTAAGCTGGGAAATTGGGGGGATATTTGTTACACAGCATTATTACAATAAAATCTGATTACAGCAACCTTGTTTAACAGATGAGGAAGGTGAAACTCAGAAAGTAGCCTGGCCAAGGATACATAGGACAAAATGGAAAAGACTGATTCAAACTCAAGTCTGCCTTACTTCTGAAGTCAGATATCAAAGTGCTCAGGGCACATGAGCAGTTAGTGCACACAGCATGGCATTATACGTTCTGTTTGCAGGCTGGCATCCTGGGGATTTCCACTGAAGCTCAAGTTAGCTGTGGAATCAAGATCCTACATCATTCGAGCTTGATATCTGTTCTCACAGATGAAGCATCTGTCATAGATAGGCAGAGCCTGGGCAAAGTGAGGAGGAAGCTGTCTGTGGTTTAGGTCATGTATTACAATGTGCAATGAATTAGAACTTGAGGAAACAAACACCAAAGCTTGATGCTCCGCACAAAAAGAATTTCATGTTTATAACATGGGCTACAAGGTCACACAGCCTGCTTTTGAATTCTACAATTCTACCTCCCTCGCTTATTGGCTGTTTAAATTTCTGAGAGAGCTGAAGGATCGTGTTGCCTGTGATTTTTCCTCAGAAATGCAAACCAAAAGCTATCTTCTTCATAGACATGATGTAGAGATTAAATGAGATGATGTATGTAAATATGGAGTAGAGTGCTTGGCATATTAGTAGGCACTCAATAAGTTTTAAGAAATTACTAATTGTTATCTACCTCTCGGTATTTGTGGCTAACTTAACCAATAAGCAGCTCCATGTTTGAGGGGGTTTTTTTTGGTATAAAATAAGTCTTGATTGTTTAAAATCTATGCTTCATTATTGGTAAGGTTAAATATATATTTGGACAATTTGCACAGTTGGGGACTTTAAGATGCTCAAAATAATATCTCAATCTTGTCTTCACTTTTATCTTTGTCAAAAAGCACTGATTATAATTCAATTTCAAGGAGTATGACATGCAATACTGATGCACATTAAGCATGTTTAAAATTGTATTTTAATCCTATCTTCAATTTTGTCTTTGTCAAAAGCTCTGATTATGATCCAATTACAAAGAGTATAGTGCTTAATACCAATGCACATTAATAATTCTATCAGACCAAAATGTCTAAGTCCCTTTCTGCTCAGATGGCACACATGAAAATATCCCATTTGCATATGTTACAAAATTTTTATATAGAAAATGTCACTATGCAAAGAAACGAGCGAGGAAGAAAGAAATGAATTTGGGGCCAGGTGTGATAGATGACATGGACTTTTGGGGGTGATCAGTTGACCAGGGTCACCTTGGAGTTAGCAGAGTTGTCAGCAGAAGGTTAGTATTGGACAGTTTCTGGGATGCTGGGAACCAGCCAAAGATCAAGATGTCTTTCTGGGGAACAGAGTTGGGCAAATGGGACAGCTTCACCGATCCAGTTGCTTGGCCCACACCAAGAGTTAGTTTAATGGGCCTGTTCCCTGGTGACAGAAGGCTGGCCTGGAGCTTTGCTCTTCCACACTGACAGACCCCAGTGGATGAGACACAGCACAATCGGTGACAGATGAACAAGAAGACTGGAAGGGATTTGCAGCTGATGAAGGGCTCTAGAAATCTTGAAGGAGGTTGGTGTCTACTACCTGTTTTTAATAGGCAGGTGGCATTTGCCTATTGGTTAACAAAATGAAGAGAAGAAGATGTCTTATACCCTGAAGACATCTGATTCTTTGGAAAAACGATTTGGATGGTCACCTAGGTGGGATTTAGGATTAGTGAAGAAATTCTGCTTCCAACTTTGTTAGCAGGAGGAAGATCGGTTTCTAATTGAATGGTCAAGACCATTCAAGCCTAAATAGTTATTAAAATGGTCCAAAGTAATAATGGCAACAAATGCCAAATTTTGTATCTCATATATCTCCATCTGTCCCCTCTGAAATGTGCAGCATCCCAAGGCAAAGGCCAAGTGGAGAGGCTGTCTCCACTTCCCTGAGTCCTTGAATCTAGCACAAATCTTTCTGGTTCACTGTTGTTTAGGGTGGTAGTTCCGGTTCACCAACTGTTCTGAGGGAGAAAGATGAGACTTTCCATAAAGAATCAGAAACTCTGTATAGCGTGATTACGGGCCAGAATGGACTCAATGGTGGCAGGGTGTCTTGTTTCTTTGTTGCTTTTTTTTTTTTAAACAGGGTCTGATAGCACATGAAGTCTCTGTCAAATGAGAGGTGGAGAACCCAGTTTAGAAGAAGCATTTCCTCTAGATCCCTATACAAATTCCCTGTGTTATGCAAAGGATCTTAAAAAAATAATTAATTATAGCATTGAAGTTCGGTAGAGGGTCAAAGAGAAAGACATTTCGATTTATTTAATTTAAATATAACAAAGAAGTAAATTGCAGGAATACTATGAACAGAAAATATAGATGTTTCAAATTAAATGTGTATCCCAGAACACATGTGATTTTTAATATATTCCAGAAACAATCATTCCTGCCATTCTGATATTTTAATCTTGGTTCCACTACATTCGTCTTTACAATGTCAAGTGGAGAATGTCAAACACTTCGATATTTAAATTAGATCAGCCTGACCCGAGGTACACATTTTATATAAAGCTGCCATCAACCCGGTGATCCAATTTCTAAGACATAGCATGTTTGAGGATTAAAAGTGTGGGAAGGGGACCCTTCAGAGCTCCCAGCCTTACTGGGTGACAGTCAACTCCAAAATGTATTAATTTCATTTAAGTACCTGTCATGGCCTATGACCTTTTCTAGAAACTGACATAAATGAACTCACAGGAGTAAAAGTGACCGTTCAACTTGTGCTGGAATGTTTATCATTTTTCTTCTCATTGGATAAGGTCAGCTTCCAAAGCTGTGTAAGTTTTCTCCGGACCCCCCCACCCCACCCCTTTGGAGAAGAAGCTCTGGGAGCGTGGCACAACCAGCGTCACCCTGAAAATGCTGACAGGATGAAGGGACAGCGCTCAAGGCTGAGGGGTCTACCCCTGAGAGAGGACAGCCCTCTTAGCTCTGCCCTCTGACTCCGGGAGATGGGCACATACCAGGATTCATATCTCTCCAACCTCATTTATGAGAACCCACATGAACATAAATGATGAAATATTTCATTAAGAAAAGCGCCCCATCTTGTTCCATGACCCCTGCGAGGGGTTGGCATAATAATGATCCACAATAAAGGTATACAGAGTCCTGGTGGTTCTGTGGGTTAGGATTCTAGCTTCGAACCACAGGGGCCTGGTGTAAGCCCAGCAGTGGGAGAAAGATGAAGCTGTCTGCTCCCATAAAGATTGCCCATTTCAGAAACCCCGCCTAGCCTCCCTGTGAAACACAATTGACACAGTGGCAGTGGGCGGATTTAATGGGGGAATATGAAATCTAAAATTTGGCATTTGTTCTGATGTTACAGGGAACAATTTTTATAATTATTTAGGCTTGAATGCTCTTGACCTAAATGTGACCCATCTGCTTCCTATTAAGAAAGTTATTAAGACATCCATCCAAAATTACTCTTTTCACAGGATTATGTAAAGCCAGGATTTGAGCTCCCAAGAATGAAGAAAACCCTCAACGAGATGGATTTACACAACATGTTTGGACTCAGACATGCGGAGAAGTCACAGGACTGGACAACATTGCACTGTTATAAACAACGTCGCCATCAGTTGCATCTGATGTGATAGCAGCTAATAGCCTTGCTCTTAACAACTTTGCTCTGCTGCTTCTCGCTGTCTGTCCTCAGAGCAGTGTTTTTGATGACCTCCGCTCACTGTGTTGTTCAGCCGCACCCCTCCCTCAGCTGCTGCCTCCACTACTACCCACTCCCTAATCCTTTTACTTATCACCTACCACATATTGCAATTTTAAAATCACTATTACTATTGGAAAGGTGTCTCTTATGCTAAGTGTTAGTGTTCAGTGTTCCCAAGGGCACTGCCTAGTCTTCTTGATCCTCACTGTGTGATCCTGTAGCATTTCTGGGTGGGGAGGGTGAGGGCAGAAGGGGGTGCTACGCTAAATGTGTCTCATCTGCACTTTTCAGTACTCCATGCATAACATAGTTGACCTGACCTGATTTTGGAAGCTCTGGGGACAGAGGAGACATGGCTCCTCCCCTCAGAGGGTGTTCCCCTGGACTGGAAAAGGAGACAAGCTAGCCTTGCATTGTAAGCTGTAAGCATGAGGTCTCCTATTGGACGTCCTCGATGTGCTCAACAAACTAAAGCCTTCCCTTAGAAAAGAGATGTTGGCAGAGCAATGGAGAGATACCAAGAAAGATGGGGCTCCTTCTGAAATGCTTTACTGCTGCCAGGACAAATTATCCAGTAATCCAGGTAAGTGTGTGCTTGGGGTATCAACAAAGCAATTGCACCCACGTCCAAAGCACTGGCCCATAGTTGTCAAGCAGAGGGACATAAGAAATCATGAATTCCACGACAGAAGAGAACCAAGTAAAATTGATACCAACTTCATTGAATGAGACTTGACCAAACTGAAGGGAACCTCATACAGTCGCACAAAGACGCTGATGCACAGCTTGTGTAGAGGGTGCGGCTCTTCTCCCGTCAATGCCGTCATTGACATCTGATTGCTCTAGTTCCCTCCCAGGTCATTCAAATGCCTTACCTCAGTGGTCTCTTGGGGGTATAGTGTTTCTTTCTTTTTTTTTTTTAGATCAATTTATTGGGGCTCATACAATTCATCACAATACATAGATCAGTTGTGTAGAGCACATCTATACATTTGTTGCCCTCATCATTCCCACAATTCACTTGCCTCTTGGGTTCCCGGAATCAGCTCATTTTCCTTTTTTTCCCCCTCCCCC
>NW_022106189.1:6289474-6363828 GCF_000313985.2 Echinops telfairi | reverse complement strand
CTACCCCTCTGCAAGGTATGTCCAGTTGTCTAGAGATGGGCATTGGGTCCCCATCACGCACCACCCTCATTGAGAGGATATGAGTTTTCTCCCCGCTTTTGGTGTTTGAAGCCTGGTCCCTTTGGCCCTTCATGATCACACATGTTGGTGTGCTGCTTCCATGTGGGCTTTGTTGCTTCTGGGCTATAAGCAAGAGGTGGGAGTCGGCTGCCAAGTCAAGCTCTTGACATTCATCCAACACTCAACTAGATCCCACGTGCGGCTGCCAAGTCAAGCTCTTGACATTCATCCAACACTCAACTAGATCCCACGTGATTGGTTACTGGGCAAGCATGGATTAGATTAATAGATAACAGGTGTCTAATCCATTTTGAGAGAACTGCCTTGTATATCTACATCTGCTGATTCTGAAACTCCAGTTGGGAGTTGGGGGCATGGGAGAGGATGGGGGCAACAATATTCTTTGCCATGATGTAAACAAGTATACTGATTTTTTGTAATATTTGTTTTCTGATCATTAAATTTTCCTTTATGACATGTTTTCATTTATAATTACAGGCTTTGTTATGAAGCAAGCATCAAAACTAAATTCTGAGTCCTTTCAAGCAAATTGTGTTTAAGTAAAATTTTTGTTGTTGAAGATCAACAGAATTTTACATTGATCGTTGAAACAGCAAAGTTCATTGACTCATTTGCTTTGCTGTAGACTACGTGAGCTCTCCTTTTGTAGAAAATGTGGACTAAAAATTTTATAATTCAGTTCTCATTTTACCAAAGTGACATATGCCACCATTGCCTTCAATTGCTAAGATTATAGTCACATTTAAAGTGAAGTTACACCATAGATAGTTAAGACAGACATACAAAAAGATGAATGTAGGTACACAACATATATGTATATTGGTATTGAACTGACATATCACACTCAAACACTTATGTAAGCAGAGGAGTGGGGAAGACAGATGAGCAATGGTTAGGGACCGTACATGTCTTAGTCTGATCCTGATTTCTACACTGTTGGTTTTTGAAAGCAATCCCTGACTGAGTTCTCTGAGCCTGCTAATGGAGAGTGAGGCTGTTTTACTAGGATATGGGCCATCGGGGAACAAATAAGCCATCTCTGCTTGCTGACACTAAGAGAAACATTTTTGCAAAGGATGTGCTCATGTGAGTACACAGCTAGTTACCTTGGGTATGCAGGCACAGCTTCGTGACGGACACATGCATAGGCTTCTTGGCCATCAGAGCTGGTGCTGAAGACACCTCACCGTCTCCCATCTCAGACATGGATCTCTAGGGAGAGCTAGGTTTCCATTCCTATTTTCCATCACTTCCTACTTGTGCACACTTCCTTTCAATCTCTGTATCCTTATGAACAAACTGTGGGAAGTGACAGTTTCTCCCAGAAATGATGGACAGATTAAAGATACCTGAAATGCATTTAAAACATGGTGCCCTCATTCTCTTAGTCAGTGTTAACAACTAAGCTAAGGTACCTAGCAAAACTTACTGTTAAAGGACAGCCCAGCTGTCTATCAGGCCAGATTCATTTGTCTACTTTGTAGAAATCTTTGGAGAAACTAGTGGATTTAACAACTTGCTAGGTTCCAAGTCTGCGTCCGATCTTTCCTATGGAGACAGTTTGGAGCTTAAATTGGTTACTTCCTAATACACCCTGCATTGTACTCTGGTGAAAGGTGTCTCCCCTGCTCTTACTCCTGAGATCTGGCAGAATGCTGTCTGCACCGAGTTCCAAGAGGAGCCCATATATGGAAATCAGTGCCTTCCATCTCTCAAGCACAATGACTAAGTCAGACACATTGGTAGAAACTACTGGAAAATATGAATTTTCTTTTATCTAAGGTTACTTACCTTATAAGTACTTAACTTATGGAAGCCTGAAGCGGCTGGAGGCTACTGTGTAAGTAGAACCAGCAGGAGAAGGAGAGCTACACAAAGGAAGGTGATGAAAGAGATGGAAGAGCCTGTGTGTGAGGCTTTTGACTTCGACCTACCCCTCAAAGTAAGCACACGCATTCCCTTTTGTAGTTCAATCTGGTTGCACAATGGTTACACTGTGGACTACTAACTGAAAGTACAGCCATTTGAACCCACCAAACTCTGCAGGAGAATGGGGAGGCTATCCACTGCTGCAAACGTTTATAGTTTGGGAAACCCATAGCAGCAGTCAGGCTCTGTCCTATAGGGTCTGTCCTATAGAGTCACCATGAGTCAGAAGCGATTCAGGGGCAGTGGGTTTGGCTTTTGGTTTTAAGAAGTCCTTGGATGGTGCAGCTGTTTAAAATCACTCAATTGCTGACCAAACGTTGAAGGGTTGAATCTACCCAGAGCATATTAGAAGAAATGCCTGGTAATCTGCTTTTGAGAAACACTGTGGAGCAAAGTCCGACTAGGACACAGAATTGACTTGACAACACCTGACTGAGTCCAATTCGCTACCCCAAAGACCCTAATTCATCATTCTCACTTATTCGTCTGTTGACTGACCAGTAAGTTTTACTGGGCCTAAAATTCCATCCTGGGTGTGTTTCACAGTTAGGGAGGATGAAGACACTCTGTCCTAGAACTTACCACTCAGTGGAGGAGGATTGACTGGGTCCTAATCCGCATTTGCAGAGGACGTTTGTGATAAGGGTCCTAGGTCAAATGATGAATGTGAAAAAACCTGAAGGAATGAGAGTCTTTCCCACCAATCCAGTGCATCATATTTGAGGAAGTCAGCCTTTAGCAGACAGTCCAGGCAGAGCTCTGAGATGGGCCAATCCTGGCCTCGGCAGAGGTTGTCTAGGATGCCACATCTTCATGATCCCACCCTTAGGGTTCTGGGAACTAACTGCCAATTGTTTCAGGTCATTGGGTGGGAAAGAAATGCCTTAGTTTCCTTCATCAAAAAGAAGATAGGCTATCTAGACAGTAAGTTAAACTGTTATGGTAATTCAGAATGGTTATTTTTGTTCCTCTGGTCAAGATTAATGGAAGCTGCCATCTTTGAATTGAACTGTTTGACTGGAGTTAAATTTCTTTTTTTTTTTTTTTTAACATTTTATTAGGGGCTCATACAACTGTTATCCCAATCCATACACACATCAATTGTGTAAAACGCATTTGTACATCGTTTCTCAAAACATTTTCTCTTCACTTAAACCCCTGACATTAGGTCCTCATTTTTCCCCTCCCTCCCCGCTCCCCCCTCCCTCATCAGCCCTCGATAGTTTATAAATGGGTATTTTGTCATATCTTGCCCTGTCCGACATCTCCCCTCACCCACCTTTCGGCTGTCTGTCCCCCAGGGAGGAGGTCACACACATTTCCATGTAATCTGTTCCCTCTTTCCTACCCATTCTCCCTTTACCCTCCCTGTTTTGCCACTCACACCACTGGTCCTATAGGGCTCATCCGTCCTGGATTCCCTGTATTTTCAGTTCCTATCTGTACCTGTGTACCTCCTCTGGTCTAGCCAGACTTGCTAGATCGAATTCGAGTCATGGTAGTGTCTCTAACTCCCAACACATGATTTGGTGGGCTGCAACTAGGGCATGTTTAACACTAATAGATGAAATTAGTCCGTTTTCGTTACTACACACCCTGACTGTGAGGATGAGCCATCCTTGAAGCAGGAGAGAGAACAAACCCAGGACCATCCAAAGAACACATCCCATATCTCTGAAGTTGTGGAGGTGAGACTAGAGGCACCAGAGGCTGTGGCATGGAGTCCATTGAACAGAACAAGAATAGCAGGGCTCAGACTATGGGACTGTGTAACCCATCAACAGGTGGGCTTCTTGGACCACAAAGGGTCAGGCCAAGGGACTATGGGGCTGCGAAGCTGAGGACCAGAGAAAGACCTGGGTGTTGGCTGAGGAGAGATGTTTCTGTAGATCAATACCTGTATCCTCACTCTTGGCTGAATCTGACCCAGTATGCATGGATGCCATAGTCACACCCGCCCAACAAATATGAATGTCATCTCACTAGAACCACTCATGCCCAAATCTCTGAGGACATGCTAAAGCGGCCAACAAGCTGCCAGATGTGAGGCTTATTACCTTCTCTCCCTGGAAAACGTGCACTTTGTGTTTATGCAGCTTTGAGACAATTATTTTCCAAGAAGGAAAAATCTCTTGATCACATTCTTTAATGTTTTCTAAGTGAACATTTGGTATTTAGTGGCAAAGCAAATTTACTTTTCTATAATGAGCAGAGTGGATGATTGAAAAACATTTAATATATTGAAGTATGGGTGGGTGCCTGCTGTCCAAAAGATTACTTAAGCTACAGTTTAAATTCTCTTTCTTTCTCTTTTTTTTACCAAAATGTATGTAGATTTTCATTATGCTAGAGAGGTTGGGGATTAACTGCTTTTTACCCCATTAAAATCCAACTAAAATATGCAAATCGTGTGTTTTTGCTTATGTCTTCAATCATGCTATATAGATACATTTTTTCCCAGTGTTGAACACCCTGTCATTTTGTGAAGAGTTCCTTAGACTATGCAAGGATGCCTGCATGCTGCATGTCAGGGCTGGGTGGACATTCAGTTTGCAAGTGCTATTAACTTAGACAATAATCTGTAACACTGGAATAAACTCAGATTATTTGGGCATTTTGAAATTGACCCTACTTTAAGCCCATCATGACATCATACTGATAGCAAGAACAGAAAAGAAACATGGATATACTGAAACACAAATAAATAGGCAGTAATAAGAGCAGTAAGTATTTGTTAAAAGAGTATGAAATGGGAAGAAGAAGTGATTCAGGGAAGGTGAGAGAGGGTCCGATATGGAGAGCTCATCACCTTTATAGAGCTTCTACAGAATGCAGCCTACTGTTCACTGAGCTCCGGACACTGTGCTTCTTCATCTCATGTCAAGTTTATAGGACAGAGCACATGAATGGATCCAAATTAAAATCACTATGACTGAACCATGCAAAACCACATGACCACAAGACTATTCATAAAGGAGGGGAGGTCATGGGAGCTAGACAGCAACCCAAAATGCCTTCATTGTGGGACAGGAGGAAAGTAAAAGGAAACAGAAGAAAGAGCTAGGAGGCAAAGGGCATTTATACAGGTCTAAATAAAGGCATGTACATGTGTAAATATAGTTAGATATGAAGATGGGGATATTGATTTATATTTATAGGTTTAGTATTTAGGTGGCAGATGAACATTGGGCCTCCACTCAAGTACTCCCTCAATGTGAGAATACTTCGTTCAATTAAACTGGCATTCCTTGATGCTCACCTTCCCAACACAATCACTGAAGACAAAGCGAGTGCCTAAGCAAAGGTGATGAAGAAAGCTGACGGTGTCCGGCTATCAAAAGATATAGCATCTAGGGTCTTGAAGACTTGAAGGTAAACAAGAGGCTCAGAAGCAACAAAGCCCACATGGAAGAATCACACCAGCCTGTGTGATCACGAGCTGTTAAAGGGATGAGATATCAGGCATCAAAGAACAAAAAAATCATATCTTTTTTTTGATGGGGGAGTGTGGGGGAGTGTGGAGTGGGGACCCAAAGCCCAGCTGTAGGCAATTGGACATCCCCTTATGGAAGGGTCGCTGGAAGGAGATGAGCCAATCAGGGTACAGTGTAGCAACAATGAAATATGCAACTTTCCTCTAGTTCCTAAATGCTTCCTCCCCACCCACTATCATGATCCCAATTCTACCTTACAAATCTGGCTCGACTGGAGGATTTACACTGGTACAGATAGGAACTGGAAACACAGGGAATCCAGGATGGATGATCCCTTCAGGACCGGTGGTGAGAGTGGCGATACCAGGAGGGTGGAGGGAGGCTTGGGTGGAAAGGGGGAACCGATTACAGAGATCTACATATAACCTCCTCCCTGAGGGATGGACAACAGAAAAGTGGGTGAAGGGAGATGTCAGACAGTGTAAGATATGACAAAATAATAATTTATAAATGATCATGGGTTCATAAGGGAGGAGAGCAGGGATGGAGGGGGGAAAATGAGGAGCTGATGCCAGGAGCTTATGTGGAGAGCAGGTGTTTTGAGAATGATGAGGGTAATGAATGTACAAATGTGCTTTACACAATTGATGTATGTATGGATTGTGATAAGAGTTGTATGAGTTCGCAGTAAAATGATTTTAAAAAATGTCTTCATTGTTATCAGATGGAGATGGAACTAAAACACATTTGCCTTGCACAGCAAATACCATTGGTTGGTCCCATTCTCTTCAAACATCAGTTCCTGTGCCCAGCACCCTCCACCTGGGATAACAACTTTAGAATGTTCAACCCTGAAATGCAGTGACTCTAAGATGCCTGGGACCCAGAGCACCCCAACAGAGTGAGCCCTAGCACTTCCAGAAGCCACAACATCCCATGCTTCCTGGGATCTCCTCCCAGGTCAATCATTTGTTCTCAAGTCTTTGTGTCAGTATCTACTCCTGACACTCACCCTCGCCTGGGACATGCTCCTGTTCATGCAAAATGTCAGTCTATGTGTCACTTATTTAAAGTGACAGCTGCATCACTTGAGAGGGAGCTGGGAAATCCACCTACTTCCCTTTTCTGGCCCTGGCATGTCTGGGAAAGGCACTGGTGGCTGAGGAAATGCCCTACACCATGACTAGTCACTGAGATAGGCTTAAGCTCCTGTTGCAAAGAGGCTGCGCTGTTCACAGTTCTGTAGCACAGTATGTGCATCCCAATTGCTTCAGATGTGGGCCGCCACAGTTCCATGATGGACTGCTGGACACCAGGGATCACCTCTTCTCTTTCTGTTGTCTCCCTCATGGAAGAAAACATGAAGACAGGGTTATAGGAAGGAGATTCATTGCTTGATTGAAGAACCAAGGGCTGGGTGGAGATAATTCCTCAAGATGCTTCAAGTTTGCACGGATGGTGGTAACCCAAATAGATTTCAGAGGACCATCCCTGGTACTGTCATGGCTCTGCTCCTGTCGGCATGGTACTCACTGGTTCTGTATAAACCAAAGATTTTGTACTGCAAATACCCATGAGTCTTACCTGATCTGGTAGCAGAAGCATGCCTAAGCATGCATGCAGAGAATAGCCGAAGTGCCAGGGAGAAACTGCCTCTTGGAGCAGCCTCCATAGGAAATGGTAAATAAATATTCTAGCTTTCTCAATATTTGAGTTAAAAAACTCTTCAAAGTGAACCAATAGGACTGAATCTCACTTTCTCACAAAGTAGCTTGTTCATTTACACAACCTACCTTGGCCTCTTTCCCATCTCTGTCTTGCTTCCCCAGCCTCAGCTGATTCTTAATAGCTCCACCTCTTATCTTAGTTTCCTGGAGCTGTTAGAACACCAATTCTCCAAGTAAATGGCTTTAAAGAACAGAATTTATTTTCTAATATTTGAAGAGGCTAGAAGTTCAAATTCAGGTCACCAGCTCTTAGGAAAGACTCTTTCTCTGTTGACTCTGGAAGAAGAGTTTGTCTTGGCTTCTGGTAACCCTGGCTCTCCTAGGTTCCATGGTAATTATCCTGTGGCATCTATTTTCCCCAGGTTTGTACTTGCTTCTGTGTCTGAGCTGCTCTTTTTATACCTGAGAAGAGATTGGGTTTAGCACGCATCCCCTCACAGAAATGATGTTATTAACATAACAAAGGAAATCCTATCCCTAGGGGGAATCATATCCCAGATTTAGGGATAAGGATTCCAACAAGCTTCTTCTTTTTTTTTTTTTCAAGGAAAGAACACAATCCAACTTATAACACATCCAAAACAAACTACTCGCACTCAAATACTAATCACAAAGTCTACTTCTGGGCTATTTTTTTAAGATCATTGATTGGGGGTTCTTACAGCTCTTTTAACAATTGTATCAAGTATATTTGTACATATGTTGTCATCATTATTTCCTAAACATTTACTTTCTATTTGAGCCCTTGGTATCAGCTCCTTTTCCCCCACCTCCCCATTCTCACTCTAGTGACACCTTGATAAATTTTAAATTATTATTTTCATATCTTACACTCTCCATTGTCTCCCTCCCCCCATGGTTTCTGTTGTTTGATTCCCTCGGGGTGGGGTGGTAGTGGTGGTTATGTGTCGATCATTGTGATCAGTTCCCCCTTCCTTCTCTCCTCTCCTCATCTTCCCCCTACCCTCCTGGTATAGTTAACCCCTTTTCTGCTCCTGAGTGGTTCATCTCACCTGGTTTCCGTGTGTCTGTACCAGTGTACATACTTCAGTCTAGTTCTGGGCTATTCTTAACTAAGACAAAAAAGTACATGTGCATGTGCAGGAAGTTCCTTCAGAAAAGGACTGGAAGAAATCTAGGGTGAGTGAATTAAACTTAATTCTATGTCAATCGTCTTCTGTTTAATTTTCTCCCTTCCTGTCTTCCTGTCCCCACCTTCCAGTACCTATGTGCCTCTATTCATGCAGAACATTATTTTACAAGATAGAAATATATTCCTGGGCTAGTGTAAACTATTATTGAACAATAGATCCCCTTCTCAAGTCATTATCCCCATGCCACCTGGCTAGGGTAAGATAAATGTCGTATTCTGGAGGCAGGTGGAACAGGATGAATCATGATGTTATCCTGGGAATATGGCAGCTGCAGAACATCAGTAATTGAATATCTCTAAGTGTGGGCCTGCAATAGGCTCCGGGAGGAGAGGGCTTTATTATGATAAAAACTCAAATGCTACTAAACCTGTAACTGTGGGAATAGGTCCTATCACCCAGGGCTGAGTGTAAACTATACTATTTTCCTTGTGTTTTCTTTCCAAATACCTAAGTTGCACAACAAATAAGCCATCTAAAATTCAGCTGGTAAGGGAATGAGTAGCATCGTTCCTAATTTTATATTTGGTCTCTGGTGGTGTACTGGTTATGCATTGGACTGTGATCTGCAAGATTCATAGTTTAAAAGCACCAGCCACTCCACTGAAGGTGGGCTTTCCATGCCTGTAAACAGTTACTGTCTTGGAAACTCACGAATGGCCGTTCTACCCTGTCCAATAGGGTTACTATGTGCCAGCATCTCCTCAATGGCAGAGGGTTTGAGTAGACAATCAAATTCATTTTGCTGAGTGGGATAAGTTGATCACAAAAGGATAAATCTTATGTAATATTACTTTCATAAGAAAATAAGAATAGATATGCACAAAGAGAGAGAGAGAGGGAGAGAGAGAGAGACCAATATTCACAGGGTATTCCCAGGAATGTGTGAAGGGGTAGAGTGGGAGGTACTTTTGGGATAGGAAACACTTGTTATTTTGAGTGATGAGAAAGGTAGCATCAAGTGTGGGTGAAGTGCACACAGCTTGACCAAGGTGAATTGTGTCACTAAAAAAATGTATAAGGATTCTATAGAGAAGAAAAATGGACCTTAAATAAACAAAGCACTACTAACAAAGAATGAAGTGGGGAGTCTACCACTTCCTGACTTCAAAACTCACTGTACAGGCAACAAACATCCTGGCATTGGCCCAATGAAAGACACTAGACCAATAGGACAGAATTGAGAATCCAGAAGTAAGTGTAACCACCTATAGTCTGCTGATCATTGGCAAAGGACCTGAACCCCCTAAAGGGGATGGAGCAGGGTGGGATAGTTGTTTTAACAAACTGCACTGGCAAAACCATACATCTATTGGCAGAAAAATGAACAAGACCCACAATTATTACCATATACTAAATATAACTCTAGATGAATCAAAGTCCTAAAGGTAAACATAAATCTATAAATACTATCAAATAAAAATGGGAAAAACTTAACAATCCTAATAAAGGGAACAAATGTACTATTAATATAGCTAATAATGCACAAACAGCCAAACACAAACCAGATGAAAAGGACCACCCCCAAAATGAAACATTTACATGTATCAAAATATTTCAGCAAAAGAGAACTCATAGAACTCATATTTGGTGGCATATCATAAAAGGGAATAATTTCTAAAATTTGTAGAAACTCCAACACCTCAATTACAAAAAAGGCTAACAATACAATATTTTAAGTGGACCGAGAACATGAATAGACACTTCGCCAAAGAAAGCAATCAAATGGTCAACAAATACATAAAGAAATGTTATTGATCATTTAGCTATGAATGAGATATCAGTCAAAAGAACAACTAGGTATCAACTAGGTATCATCTCACCCTATCATTAATAGAAAAATTATAAAAAGAAACACAAGAGAAAACCACAAATACCGGTGAGGAAATAAAGAAAGTTCTCATATATTGCTGGTGGGATTATAAAGTAGGGCAACCACTGTGGGAAAGTGTGCCATCCTTCCTTAAAAATTAGCAATACTACATGATTCATCAATCCCAATACTAAGTATATATCCTACAGAAAGAAAAGCTGTGACACAAATAGGTACACACACAAACACACACACATGTTCATTGTAGCACTACTCATAACAGAAAAAAGATGGAAGCAATCTAAGTGTTCATAAACAGATGAATGACTTAAAACAACAATATCTATGCTACATACATACAGTGAAATAATAACCAATGTTAATGAAGAATGAAACAGCCTTTAACATGCATGAACATCACAATCCCTTCCATTGTGGTTGACCATGACATCATCCAGTTCTTTTGGTCTTAGGGTCATGGAGATGGATGTTTGTGTGGTCCATTAGTCTTTTGGAGTAATTATTTTCTTGCATCCTTAATTGAATCTTGGATTTTCTTCACTTCTTATTTGCCTGATATGGGGAGAAACTACCTTAGAAGGCCATTTATAAACTTTTAAGACCCCAATGACTATTCCCCAAAGTAGGATGTAAAACATTGTCTTCATGGATTATGCTATGCCAATTGACCTTGTTGTTCCCTGAGACTGCAGTTCTGAGACCAACAGACCCATTCCCCCAAGGTGTTTGCTTTATTGATAGGATACTTTAATAACTTTGTCCTATGTGTTCTCTTATATTCCTATATCTATTTGCAGCATTTATAAATATATATTGAACAGTAGTCAATTTTTTAATAAGTCTAGACTTACTTAACCTGCTGTGGTAGTTATATAATCATTTGTCAATTTGAGGATTAAGAGTGAAGGAGTGGAGTCTAGCCTGTCAATCAAGTGATAACCAATGAGGCCTCTCTGTGGGCATGGCCTTCTCATGAAGATTCTAGGAACTCCTGTATATCCTCTTTGGAAGCGGGAGACACTCTTGCTTTCTGTTCAATCCCTGCAAGAGATTCCCTGAGGAAAATCACATGGACCTACACTGATGCAGCAAGAGCCCTGGGAGCTGGAGAAGGCACATGGAGACCTCTGCCAGCACTGAGATCTTACAACACCACTGGATCCACAAGAATTCCAACCCACTGGCCTGTGATCTTCCAGCATTTGGCGTCATTGCATGTGTTTCATGAGTCTCAAGAGGACTTTATAGATTGGTATAAGGCATATGGGATAATATGACATAGGGACTTGATCTGGGCTGGGGAATTTTCTCAATATTCCATTGCTCTTGTATACAAAGCTTTTTCTTATACACATGAATCTCCCTGGATGTGTTTGTCTTGTCTACCCAGACTAACATACCTGTCCAGACTAGAGGATTTCCCAAGATTATGGCCCTGAAATACTCTATATCTTAGACCAAAATTAGTCCTTGAGGTTACTTTTAGCTAAATAGGAGGTTGGCCCATAAAACAAAAGATGTCATGTATGAGTAGTGAGCTCCTTTTAAAAAGCATCTATATGAGAATAAAAGGTAAATATACACACACACACACACACACTGTAAATCAAAGATGAAAAGGTAAGGGAAACCAAAGTACTCAAAATGACGTGACTAAATTAAACAACAGAAAATGGCAAATTATGTAAAATATAACCAATACCACTGATTTGTCTATAAGTAGTTAAATAGAAGCCTAATTTGTTGTGTATTAAGAGTGAAATCTATTTGCTGAGATGAATTACTGTTATTAACTTTTTCTCACATGGAGACACAGGACTTGACCAAGAGAGGTCAATTTGGAAATGGGTGTGTTTTGGAAATGGATTATGTTACAGCTACAAAGTCTAGATCACTTCAATTATCAGCAGATCCCAAACTTTGGGGATCGCATTGAGATTTGAGAAGAGCTCTGTAGACCTCCTCAGACATGTGTTTTGTAACAGACACAATGATTTTTCATCCAAAATAGAAGATGGTTACAACCATGAAGCCCACCATGGGCTCCCTAGGAGTCTGTGGACCCCCAGAGAAGACTCCCGTATCTGTTATTGATGAGTGACACTGACATACTTGAGAGTGGCAGTTTAGCCTAGAACACCTTTCTGATGAGTAGGGTGCATACTTTGATGTGAAGCAGTGCATGTATGAAAAACACATCATGATGAATGCTAAACTTTACCCTGAATTTATTCATCCTCATCTAAGTGGACAATTTTTAAAATGATAAGTCCAATAAATGGAGGCTAAAATTTAAGAAATGTCAGTATTAATGGTTTTCCAGGTTGGAAGAATGTCATTATCACTGATCATATTTAATTATATTTTGTTGCTAGTGTTATTGTTAAAGTTTATGTTTATTTTTTCCTGGGCTTTAATGCAGTGCAATAGTAGTATGCCTTTTCCTAGGGTATTTGGAATCACATATTGTTATATAAAATGACATTAAGTTCATCCATGATTACACTACTCAGAAGCTAGTCATGTCAATAGTTTGATGTTTTTCCTTCCTATCATTAACTATACTTATATCATATGGTATTTTCTTAATAAATTATTTTGCTTTTCATATGTAATTAACCATTAATCTACCAATTTTTCAGGGTTAGGTAGATTTTCTGGTTCTATTTAACCATTCTCCTGTTGATAAAGTTTCAGATGGTTGAGTTTCTTTTTCTTCATAATGACTTTAATCTCAAACTCTTTTGAGTGTTTTACCTTGACATTCTGACCTCCTGTGCTTCCTGGGATTACCTTCAAGGCAAATCATTTGCCCTAAACTAGCTTCACAAGTAGCTTAGGAAAGAATTCACTTTTCCCCAAATGTGGTCCTCTTCTGAGAGGAACACTAGAGTCTTTAATTTTTCTCTTGCTTGTTGTAATTTCACTAACTCATTTAATTTATGCCCATAATAGCCCAATGAGCAGGCACAATTTTACCTATTTGTCATGTGAAGAAGCCAAGACTCAGAGAGGTTATATACCTTTTCCAAGACCAATCAGAATCATAGTTTGACCTTGATCAAAGCCTCATGGTTCCACCAGCATTGCTCTATTCCTCCATGCATTACCTATACATAGAACCTCGGGCAGATATCGCCCTTCCTTTGAGCTCTGTTTGCCAGTTGCCAGCCAACTCACTTGGAAGGTTAGGAACCTTTGACTACTTCAGGCAAAGAGTCGCTGGCTTACTGCTCACTGACAAAAAAAGCGAAGACCATTTCTTGGCTGAGGCAATAAATTTCTGTAAAATGAATACTGCATATACACAATTGTCTAGTTAATGGAACATTAACTGTAGAAAAGGAAATGTATCCTTTGGGTCTAACCTCAAACTCTGCATTATCTCCTACTTGGCCTCCTTGCTGAAATTGCCTGGGTTGTGGAGAGGAAAGTTGATATTCTAAATACAAATTTTCATTCTTAGGCACACAAATCTGCTCTTATGCTCATCCCCACCCCCACCAAACACACTCAACTTGGGGCTACTGCAACCCTGTAGGGCTCCATGTCAGAAGTAGCATCTGATGCAGTCACGCATATAAACAAAGAAGCTGGCAGGGTTAAATCATGGAGAACATTTCAGGCTTGGATAATGAAGAAGCACTGTTACTTACACATCCATCTTTAATGTAATTTTTATTATTGTGTTTCTCTGATTTTGACTAGACCCATACCAATAGGACCAGGCCAGAAGGAAAGTAGAATCTTTGAAATACCTTTGCCTATCCATCCCTAAGAGTCCCTGAGTGGTGCAAACAGGTAATCCACTCATTACTTACCACAAGGATAGAACTTCAAGTCATCCAGAGGTGCCAAAGGAAAAGTCCTGGAGAATGTTCTCTAAAGAAAATTAACTCAAATAACAAGAATACAGCTCTTATAACCATACAAGACAACAAAATCATTCCCCTAGCCTTAATCTCAACCCCACTCTGACACCCTACAAAGTCACAAAGTAGTAAAAGTAGTAAAAGAACATATCACCAAACACTGCACCCAACTGTGCAAAAGACCTCTGCTCTAGACAGTCCTGCTGCACCCACCGCCCCACTCCCCCCAGAATAAGAGGTGGGACCTATTCCTCTTTGTCCTGGCCTTGTTGTTGCTCTGAATTCTAACACTTCCACACTCCCCCATCCCATTTACACAGCTGTGCACTATTCTTAAAAGTCATTCTCAACCAGGACTTACCCATTTGTCAGTATACATAAGAAAAGGGGGAAATGTGTGTAGATATAGATATATACTATACCAATTTCTTTCCAAATCAACTTCTTTACTTTCTAGTCCCTCAACACACCCTCCATCCAGAGGTTATCTGAGACAACAGAGACTAGGCTCCTGGGTAAAGTTTAGAGTCAGTACAAACATACATTAATAACTATGCTGCATCTTACACTAGTATTGCTTTTCCCATTAGTATTCTTGAAACTTTAGTCATGAGATAGTTAAGGTTTATTGTGTCGACCTGACTGATAAAGACATGTGGGATTAATTGAAGGGCAGAGAGAAAATGGCTCAGTGAGCCTCGCCTTCCTAGTTCTCAGGTCTCTTGCTCTCTGATAGTCCAACCAGAGTGCAGCTGCCTTAGCCAATTCCCCGCTTTAGCTGGCAAGGCTCACTTCCTGCAAGACATCCCTGAGAAGCCATATGGACCTACCCTGATGCAGCCCTCGGTGCTGGAGCAGCTGTGTGGAGACCCCTTCCCTCACTGAGATGCTTATACGCTCACTGATTCAGCTTTCCTCCTGCAGTCAGCATCATTTAGTGTGTTTTGTGCGATTGAGGAAGACTTTGTAGATCAATGTTGGACATATGGGCTAATGTTGGACATATGGGCTAATGTTGGACATACATCCTTGGACAGCACTCGGTTCACATACTTTCTTAATGTACATTTACCCTTTATATAAAACTCTCTTTTATATATATATAAGTTTCTGTAGATTTGTTTCTCTAGTCTACCCAGATTAACACAGTCTCTTGCCCTCTCCCTTAACCTTCCTTTATTTAGTCTAAAGACCTGAAATTTTACATCAGAAACATATGAACCTAGCCTTTAGTGTCACCTTTCTTATTGTCAAACCTGTGCTGTCCTTCTCACACTCATAAAACCAAAAGCTGACACTGAGTCTACATAAATATAAAAAAGTAATTCCATTTGCCTATCATATATTAATACCCATTCCTTCTTCACTGCAATTAGACCCTTTTGGGGCCTACAATCCCCTCCTTTAATCTACCAAATAACACGACCTTATCTCTTCCATCTTTATCTTACCTGTTGCTCTTTTTTGCACCCCCCCCAACACTTTCTTCCCCACTCTCTGAACACTTCCAAAATACCTAATGTCCATAACCCCTCACTGCACCCCCTAACAGAGTCAACCACTCCCACATAACACAACCAACCTAATACCCCTAATCGCGACACCAAGATGTGAAGTAAACAACAGAAGATATCGGTACTCACACACAGAGAGAGAGAAACGAATAACCAAATGTCAACCAGACCTAAGTTTAATGCCTAAAATTGAACAGGCTATGGGTTTACCAGCAAAAAAGAATTTAAAAGAATGATTATAGCACTCATGCAACAGCTGAAGAAAGAGTGTGAGGGAAAAAGTGAAACCACAGAAAAGATAGTAACCTCACCACACTCTGTAGAATAAAAACTCCAAATAGAAACACAAAAAATCAAATGATAAAATAGCAGAATTAAATGACACTATCATGGAAGAGAGACACAGAGTTGTAGAGCAGGCAACCCGAAGTAGTGACCTAGAAGACAAATCTATAGACTCCAACTGAAAAGAGGAACAGATAACAAAAAAATGTAAAAGAATGAGAAAATCATAAGAACATTGTGGGCTCAATTAAGAGGAACAACCTGCATTTTATATGAATGCCAAAAGAGGAAGCAGTAAAGAAAGCCACACAGAGGATAGTCCAAGAGCTCCTGAAAGAGAACTTTCTTCAATGTCTAAATGAGGAAAAGATAGTTATTCAGGAAGCTGAGAGAACCCCAGCCAGGAAAGATCCCCAAAGGAACCCCACCCCATCATATTGCAGTCAGATGTCTAACAAAAACAAGGAAAGATTCTAAGAACAGCCAAAGAAAAAAGATCAATTGCATACAAAAGGTCAGCAATTAGAATATCCAGCAATTCGATTTTCTCAACAGAAAACTACACAGGCAAGAAGACAATGTAGTGATGCATACATTGTACTGTCGGGGGGAAAATGTCAACCTAGTTAAATGATCAGCAAAGTTATCGATCATATATGATGGAGAAATAAAAGTATTCCAAGACAAGAAGAAATTAAAGAATTCATATACACACAAAAAGACCACCATTACAAAAAATATTCAATGAAGTACTTTGGCAAAAAGGAATGCACACAAATCTGAAACATATAAGCAAATCTGAAGCATACAAGACAATCCCTTACAAAAACTACTACACAGAGACCAACACCTAAAGCAAGGAAATAACACAGTAAGAACAAAGAAACTAAACACAACACACACAAAATCACACAACACACACATTTAAAACAAATGGTAGTAACAAATACATCCATATGAATAATATCACTGAATGTTAATAAACTGAATGCACAAGTAAAGAGAAAGAGAGTAATGAGAAAACAAAATCTATCAATATGCTGCCTACAAGAAGCACACCTCACAAACAAAGACATGAACAGATGAAAAATCAGAAGCATGACAAGCCAGCCGCAAACAAAAGAAAGCAGGGGTAGCAATATTAATCTCCAGGAAGATAGTCTTCAAGGCAAGCAATGTAATAAGAGACAGGAACAGTCAATACATAATGATAAAGGGAACAATAGCTCTGGAACCCATAACTCAAATAAACACGTATACACCCAGTGAAAGACCTTCAAATTACATCACTCTAATCCTCCAATAAATGAAAATGGATATAGACACATCAACAATAATAACAGGAGACTTTAATACATCATTCTCAAGGAAAGACAGAACATCAAGAAAACCTCAAAGAAGACACACAAAAGCTCAACAACACAATCAATAAAAACTACCTCCCTCCAACTATCATGACCCCAGTTCTACCTTAAAAATCTGGCTAGACCATATTACAGCTCTTATCTTACAGTTAAGAACTCAAAACACAGGAAATCCAGGACAGATAAATGTCCCTTAGTACCAATAGTGAGAATAGTGATACCAGGAGGGTAGGAAGAAGGTGGGGGGAGAAAGAGGGAACTGATCAAAATGATCCATATATAACAGAAAAGTGGATGAAGGGAGACAGAGGCTGGTGTAATATATGGAAATAGTAATAATTTATAATTTATCAAGGGCTCATGAGGGAAGGAGGGTGGGAGGGGGAGGGGGGAAATGAGGATCTGATACCAAGGGCTCAAGTAGAAAGAAAATATTTTGAGAATGATGATGGCAACCTATGTCCAATGTGCTTGACACAATGGATGTATGTGTGGATTGTGATAAGAGCTGTATGAGCCCCCAATAAAATTATTTAAAACAAAAACCTACCTCATGGACAGATACAGAATGCTTCATCCAACAAAACAACAATATATGTTTTTCTCCAACACACATGGAACATTCTCAAGAATAGAACACATACTGAGCCACAAATCATGCCTCAACACAATTTTTAAAAATTGAGATCCTACAATCAATCTTCTCAGACCACAAAACCATAAAATTAGAAATCAACAATAAAACAAGCGGAAACGCAAATACAAACACATAGAGGTTAAACAACATAATACTAAAAAAAACCACTGGATAATAAAGCAAATAAAGGAGGACATTTAAAAATTCCTTGAAATGAATGATAATGATAACACAACATATCAAGACCTCTGGGACACAGTGAAAGCAGTAATCTGAAGTCAATTTATAGATTTCAACACACATACAAAAAAAAGAGAAAGCTAAAATCAAGATCCTAACAAAACACCTCCAAGCATTGGAACAAGAACAATAACACAATCTCTCCAGTAAAGGAAGGAAAGAGATTATATGGATCAAAGCAGAAATTAACAATATGGAAAACAAAAACAATGGAAAAATTCAGCCGTACAAGAAGCTGGTTTGGGGAAAAGATTAACAAAATCGACCACTGGCAAACCTAACAAAAGGGGGCAAAAGAAAAGATGAAAATACCCAGAATAAGAAATGAAAATGGTGAAATTACAACAGATCTGAGCACAATAAAAAGAATAATAGCACACTATTATGAAAAACTGTACTCAAACAAATTCAACAATCTAGAAGAAATGGACACATACCTAGAAACACCACACACTGAAATTAGCGGAGACAGATATTAAAGAATTCACCAGATCCATACCAAAAGACAACAAACTTACAAACTCCTTCTCTGAAGTCAGCATAACACTGATTCTCAAACCAGGCAAAAGCCCTGCAAAGATAGAAAATTATAGACCAATATCCCTCATGAACATAGATACTAAAATCCTCAACAAAATCCTGGCCAATGGGATACAGCAGCATGTCAAAAAAATAATTCAGCATGGCCAAGTAGGATATTCCACGTATGCAGAGATGGTTCAACATATGAAAAACAATCAATACAGTCCACCACATGTAAACAACTTAAGAAATAAGAACCACGCAATCATATCAATAGATGCAGAAAAGACATTTGGCAATATTCAACACCCATTTCTGTTCAAAACACTCAATAAAATAGTAATAGAAGGTAAATTCCTCAATATAATAAGAGCTTTTTATGAGAAACCAACAGCCAACATCATGCTCAAAAGCTAGAAAAATCCCCACTGAAAACAGGAACCAGGCAAGGATGCCACCTATTTCCACTATTATTCAACATTCTGCTGGAAGTTTTAGCTAGACTCATCAGACAATGAAAAGAAAAATAGGTAAAGAAGAATTGAAACTCTCCCTATTCGCAGAGATCCTATATATAGAAAACCAAAAAGTCTCCATAAAAAAAACAGCAGGAAACGATGGAAGAATTGAAAATGGATCAGGATACAAAGCTAATAACCAGAAATCAATTGGATTCCTGTATACCAGCAAAGTCTTGGGTGAGGGTGGGGGGCGGGGTGGGGCGGGGAATTGGGGGCAGTTGATATCAAGACCTCAATAGAAATTAAATGTCTAGAAAATAATGATGACAACCTATGTACAAATATTCTTGATATAATTGATGTATGGATTGTTATTAATTGTAAGAGCCCCCAATAAAATGATCTTTCAATTAAAAAAATAAAATAACACAATGACATTAAAAATACATTAAGAAAGAAATGCCATTTACAATAACCACAAAAAGATGAAATACTTAGGAATAAACTTATCTAAAGAAACAAATGAATGATATAGAGAAAACTACAGAACATAATATCTATAAGAAACTAGAAAGGACCAATATACAAACCCAGGCACAAGGGAACAACAAGTGATCCAAATTGGTGGTGAGGTGGGTGTGGGAGGCGTGGTAGGGCATGATCAAGGGTAATGTAACAAAGAGGAATTGCTGAAACCTTGGTGGGGACTGAGCATGATAGTGGGACAGGAGGAAAGTCAAGGGAAATAGAGGAAAGAGCTGGGAGGCAAAGAGCACTTATAGAGGTCTAGATAAAGACATGTACATATGCAAATATATTTATATATGATGATGGGGAAATAGATCTATGAGCCTATATTTATAGGGTTAGTATTAAGGTAGCAGAAGGACATTGGGTCTCCACTCAAGTACTCCCTCAATGCAAGAATACTTTTTTCTATTAAATTGGCGTTCTATGATGCTTACCTTCCCAACACAAGGGCTGAAGACAAAGCGGGTGAATACGCAAATGTGGTGAAGAAAGCTGATGGTGCCCAGCTATCAAAAGATAGGGCATCTGGGGTCTTAAAAGCTTGAAGGTAAACAAGCGGCTATCTTGCTCAGAAGCAACAAAGTCCACATGGAGGCCCCGCTGAATGAGCTGAACCCTACATTGAAGATGCCTACACCCCTGGTCTGAGGGCTGGGGACTTGAATGGGAGAGAAAGCAGAGAGCAGCCACCCTAGGATAGTGGGCATGATGGTTATTGGATCTTAGGGGAAACCTCAAGCTCTGTGGGTGTCTAGTGGAAGGGGATCCAGGATCACCATATATGTAGTGCCTCAGTGCCCACCCTGCAGTGATTCAACAGCCTGGGATCCATTGAACAGTGATCTACACTAGGGAAGTTGGCCCAGGAAGACACCCACTGGCATTAACCCCATACTTAGAGTAAAGAGGGCCTAACACAGTGGTTCTCAACCTGTGGATCGCAACCCCTTTGGGGATTGATTGACCCTTTCACAGGGGTGACCCGAATCATCACAGTAGCAAAATTACAGTTATGAAGTAGCACCGAAAATAATTTTATGGTTGGGGGAGTCACCACAACATGAGGAACTGTATTAAAGGGTCACAGCATTAGGAAGGTTGACAACCACTGCCCTGATAGAATGGGAGCTTGAACTGTGTAGGACAAAAGCCTTGTGGGGTGCTGCTCACGGCAAGACTGTACTCACATAGACTCTTCATGCCAAGTGTTGGGTGTACTAGGTCATTGGGAAAATTGATGATGATAATAGAGCAATAAAGTGCAAAAAAAAGATGTCAACTATGCCCCAGGGGAGTTGAGGGGTTGGTGATTAGCAATGGTGTACTTCTTTGTTTATATGGGTCTCTGCTTTCCTGCTTGTAGCTTGCACTTTGGGGGATTTCTTTCTTTTTTCTTTTTGGGTGTGTGTGTACTGGTTGTTAGGTTGCTGGTTGGTGTATGGCTGCTAATGAAGCAACTTATATTATAGGGTTTTGATTTTGTCATATTATGATGACCAAAGTAAGCCTGACATGTGCAAACCCCATGAAAAAGCAGATGGAGTCTGGGCCCCTACTTAACTCTAGCCCAATGTAAGAACACTTAGTTCTGATAACATGGCCCTGCTCTATAGTCACCCTCATGAAAGGATCACTGAAGATAAGAGTGCTACAGCAAAGTGTGGTGAAGAAAGCAGATGGTGCCCAGCAATCAATCTGAATAGTGTTTGGGGTCTTCCCCCCCCCCCTTTCTTGGACTTTTTTATGTGTTTATTTATTTTAATCATTTTATTAGGGGCTCATACAACTCTTATTACAATCCATATATACATCTTGTGTAAAGCACATTTGTACATTCATTGCCCTCATCATTCTCAAAACATTTGCTCTCTACTTATGCCCCGCATCAGGTCCTCATTTTTTCCCCTCCCTCCCCGCTCCCCCCTCCCTCATGAGCCCTTGATAATTTATAAATTATTATTTTGTCATATCTTGCCCTGTCCAACGTCTCCCTTCACCCACTTTTCTGTTGTTTGTCCCCCAGGGAGGAGGTCACATGTAGATCCTTGTAATCGGTTCCCCCTTTCCAAGCCACTCTCCCTCTACCCTCCCAGTATTGCCACTCACACCACTGGTCCTGAAAGGATCATCCGCCCTGGATTCCCTGTGTTTCCAGTTCCTATCTGCTGAAGACAAAGCGGGTGAATAAGCAAATGGAGTGAAGAAAGCTGATGGTGCCCAGCTATCAAATGATATAGTGTCTGGGGTCTTAAAAGCTTGAAAGTAAACAAGCGGCCATCTAGCTCAGAAGCAACAAAGCCCACATCGAAGAAGCACACCAGCCTGTGTTATCACGAGGTGTCAAAGGGATCAGGTATAAGGCATCATCAGAACAAAAAAATCTTACCATAGTGAATGAGGGGGGGAGTGCAGTGTGGAGCCCCAAAGCCCATATGTAGGCCACTGGAGTTCCCCTTGCAGAGGGGTCTCGGGGAGTTGAAGCCAGCCAGTGTGCGATGTAGCAACGATGAAAAATACAACTTTCCTCTAGTTCCTAAATGCTTCCTCCCCTACCCCTCACTCTCATGATCCGAATTCTACCTTGCAAGTCCGGCTAGACCAGTGTCTGGGTTCTTAAAGGCTTTTATTCAAACATGTAGCCATCTAAGTAAGGCATCAACTAAGTCCACACAGAATAAGCATACCAGCTTGTTTGATCCAAAGATAATTTAAAAATTTGAATGTGGGAGAAAAAAAAATTCCAGAGGTTAAATTATGAACACCCAATTTGTAGGAGGCTGTGGAAGACAGTGGTAGCCCAAAATTCATCTGTAGTGTATCTAGTCACACTGAGCCACTGGCAGATCCCATCTAGCCACAAGCAAGAATATCGAACAGCGTTGCTATTAGGCCCAGATCATTATAACATTGAATATGATGAATCAAACTCAATACTTGGCCAGATAACCTCCCTATAGACCTGACCTGAGTTGGTTTTATGTGCAAGTATCTCTTACTTGTCTATGATAGAAATTTGTTCCCTGGCTTTTGAAATGTTGATGAGGGTCTTTTATTTCTTACTCATTAGATTCATTAGATGCATTTTTGTCTTTATATTATTATTTTACCCTTACCACCTTATTTTGAATTTATTTTTTATTGTTTCTGTTGTGTTTTCCAGTTTGTGAAGCACAGGAGGAGTGAATGCATAGTGATAATAACAGATACATTGGTTGACAGGGATGCAGGTGTGGGAGTGGGTGAAAGAGAAGGAAGGGGGATTTAGGGAGTGGGAAATGAAGATGGGAGCGAGGAGGGAGTACTAGAACTGACTGATTGCACAACTCATTCTAAAGGTGATTTAACCATGGGAGTGGGGTGAGTGTTCTAAAATTGGTATGGTGTTGATTGTACAATTCTCTTTGATATGATTGAACAACTGAAGTGTATGCTATGTAAATGATGTGCCAATAAAACTGTTAATTTTTTTAAAAAAGGAAAGAAAAGGTCCTGTTAATCTTCTGACAAACCAACCATTTAAAACCACATTGGTTTCTATTCTATACATAGCTTTGCCATGAATTGCAATAAAGTCCATAACAACTGGTACCCTACCCACAACCATGGCTAAACTCTGGTTTCTAAGTTCTCTACCTCTAAAAATATCCATGAATTTATGATTACTGGCTGTTTACTGTATTCAAAGCACTATTTTAAGCACTTTATGAACATTCATTTACTCAGTCCTCATTGAGGTTTATATTGTTGATATACTTAGATTATAAGTATGAAGCCCAAGGTAAAAAGAGGTTAACTGCTATGCCCTTACCACTCAGCATGGATGTGGTTCGTGATTTTATTGATCGCTTGCCTTGAAATAGAATGAGTAGTTTGCTGAGGTTCCTGCTGCCAACTAAGACCTTCCACCTAACACAAACTAACTCTCAATGATGACTCTATTTGCCAACAAACACTCGGGGCAGTTTAGGAGGTCGTTGGTCAAATATATTATGGTATTTTACTAAAATGAGAAATGAGTACAAAGAACCAGGCAAAAGATCTGACATTTGTTGAATGCCAGATCAAGGTCAGATGTTAAGTTAAATATTTCTCTTTTCCTGGTTGATGAACCCTTATCACAATGTGATAGTAAAGGAGGAGAACATTATTTATTGAGCAAATATGACATCCCAAGCATTCTTCCACATGTAAATTAATTTCTTGTTTAACTCCTCCAAAACTAAAGACCAAATCTAGGAATCAAGTTGATTCTGACTCATATTATTTCTATAGGAGAGAGTAGAACTGCCTCCTGTGATTTTCTGAGACGGCAAATCTTTATAGGAGTAGAAAGCCTCACCTTTCTCCCACTGAGCAGCTGGTGGTTTCAAACTGCTGATTCACATGCAGATAGCAACCCAGAATATAAATCACTATGCCAACAAGCATCCTCTGGTTAACTCCTAGGGTTGCTAAACTACCACCTATGAGCTAACCTAGTCTGCCACCTGATTTTATAAATAAAATGTTATTGGCACACGATCACATTCTTCCATTTGCACATTGTTTATGGCTGCTTTTAGCTACAATGGCAGAGGTGAGTAGTGACCTAAAATATTTATTATTTGTTGCTTCACATAAATCGTTTGTTTGTCCCTGGTCTGTGAAAAGGAGTCCTGTTGGTGCAGTGATTAAAGTGTTTATCTGCTAACCTAAATCTATGCCCGTCTAACCCACTAGTTGCTCTGTGGAAGATCAATAGTAGGTATCAATAGCTCCTATTTAAAGATGAAAAAACTGAAGTTCAAAGACATAAAACGATTACCTTGAGAATACTCTTGTCATAGCATGGCCATATTTTACACCTACAGCAAACTCCTCTTGGTAAATGACAAGCCTAACATGGCAGAACAAGGCAGCCCCAGTGTTTTTTAAGGCGTCTGGTACTGCCACCCTGCCTGCCCCACACTTTTTCCAATAAGTTCAAGAACTAGCATGAAGAACAACTGGCTTGCCCATCAAGGATGATTTGTCCAGTACCTGCTTAACACTATTCAATCTGCTTTCTCTGCTCAGCTTTCTCTGCTTTCAAGTCACTGTGTCTTGTCATGGTCAAGACCATAGCTGTTCTCCACATGACTGTCAGCTCAAAACCACACAATATGGGCACAGTGTTCTAGTCTGTCATGCTCAGAACAGTAAATAAGAGTCTATACAATTTCTCAGAAATTGCCAAGGGAAAAGGTGGTGTAGATTTTAAACCAGTTCTTTTTTCTTCTTAAGAACAATGGCGTTAATTTCAAGCTGTAGCCCTGAACAGTGCATCTGTGGGACTCGCTGCTGGCTGACTTGAAGAAGGGCAAAGGTAGGAGCAGATGTGAGGCATCAAGAGTCATCTGATACTCCACTGTGATGGAGGGAATACCTTCATAGGGCCTAGATGATGGGCAGAAATGACCTATTTACCTACAGCGTGTCCTCTTGCCTTGGCTCAGGAAGCAGCTTCTCAACTCTGCTTTTACCTGCTAGTCTCACCCTGACTTTTTCAGGTTCAGTTCTATTCCATTGATGGTGCAATCATTGTGATGTGCGTTAAAGCTAGAATGTTTTTTCACTAAAATAATACCCAATCTGAAAGAGTTAATAAAGATCCAGAAGACGGAGAAGAGAAATCAGAAGAGGGTGGAGAGAACACAGTGTGAGTATTAGTGATGAGTGGTTTGAATTGTTAAATGTGTAAGAGTTGATGATCTGAAATGTAACCCCCACACACACTTAATTCACACACACAAAAAATTATTTTAAAAAAATCAAAGTTACTGCCTTACCAGCTTATTTCACATTTCACATGCTGCTAAAATAATACCTAAGAAATGTACCCATCATTATATATATTATCAAGAAATGTACACATTAATTGCCGCCTGTCCCTTTTTAAACTGTGTTTTGAAAACAGGCACATGTAGACAAGTGCCCAGATTACAATAACTTGCTGGACTTTCATACAGCCCTAGTGGCACAGTGGTTATGTGCTGGGCTTCTAACAACAGAGTCAGCAGTTTGAAACCACCTGCTGCTCTTCTTGAAGGAAACAACGCTTTCTACTGCTGTAAAGTCCCAGAAACCCATGGGGCAATTCCACTTCACTCTACAGGGTCGCTATGAGTAGGAATCGGCTCGATGGCAGTGAGTTTAATTTTTGATTTGGTGACGTGTCCAATTCTAAGTTGCTCTTGTGCTCACTCGTACTCATTACCTCACAAAGCCATCAGCTACTTCAACTTCAATTACCATAGATTAGTTTCCCCTGATGTTGCTCTTGAGGTAAGTGGAAACATTAGTGTTCTTGGGTCTGGCTTTCCAAAATGATATTGGTGAGATTCATCAGTATTTTTCTGTGCACACTAGATCATTCGTTTTCATTGTGGTCTATTATCCCACGGTTTGAATATGCTATCATTTATCTTACAGTCTGTGAACATTTAAGTAGTTTCCGCCTTTTGCTATTATAAATTATACTGCTGTGAATATCTTTAAAGCAATTTGAGGGCACATATATATGCATTTCTTTTAGGCATACCAAATAATGTATAATCTGGGTAATAGTGCACACATATGTTTGGTTTTAGGAGGTTTTCCAAAGTGGTTGTTCAACATACAATTCCATCAGCAGGACAAATGAATTCCAGCTTATTTCACATTCTCACCAATTATTTGGAATTCCAATCCAAATAATGGCTAATCCTGCCCCTCACCACAATTTTAATATTATCTAAGAGCCATAAATATATTTTTACAAACAAATGAAACCACCATTCACTGGATAATATCCATTTTATGGTGACCAGACGTCCCGCTTTGGGCGGGACAGTCCAGATTTTTAACAATTTTTCCCGCGTCCCGCGGCATTTTAAAAAAGTCCCCATTTTTTGAAAGAATTCACGACAAGCTAGGGTACACGGTTTTCAGCTGCCATGTGGCTATTTCGCCAGGATATGAGTTTTATTAATGGTGTCCTGCTTTACCAATGTTAAAATCTGGTCACCACATGTACAAGTTGAAAGAACCATAAATGGCTAGTGAGGCACAGTTGCTACCCTCTGCTCCAGACCAGTTTCCAAACTTATTTGGCCAACCACTGCCTTCCCAGAAAGATTAAACAAAATATTACTCAGCATTCCCTGGCAATTAAAAGCTCTTACTACTACTGCCCCCTTCCCACCAATCAGTCCAGTGACCACACGGGGCAGTATCACCTACTGTGTTAGTCTAGGTCCTTTAGAGAAACAAATCCATAAAAACTCATATGTATAGGAGAGAGTTTTATATAAAGGGTAAGTACACATCAAGAAAACTTCCGAACTCAGTGCTGCCCAAGCCCATAAGTTCAACATTAACCCATATGTCTGACACCAATCTACAAAATCCTCCTTCATTTTACAAAACACACACAATGATGCCGACTGCAGGAAGAAAGCCGAATCAGTGAGCGTGTAAGCATCTCAGCGCTGGAAGGGGTCTCCACGCAGCTGCTCCAGCACCCAGGGCTGCGTTGAGGTAGGCCCATGTGGCTTCTACTCAGGGATGTCTTGCAAGAAGTAACCCTTGCCAGCTGAAGCAGGGAACTGGCTAAGGCAGCTGCACCCTGGTCTGACATCAGAAAGAAAGGGACCCGAGAACTAGGAAGGCGAGGCTCACCAAGCCATTTATCCCTCCACTCTTCAATTAACTCCACATGGGTTTATTCTTCGGGTTGGCACAATAAACTCTAACTCACCTACTTTGGTATGTTGGAGAGGGTTCTCTAGAGAAACAAAACCAGAACGCTAATAATTATATATATATATTTAGATAGATAACATAAGAAATAAAGTTAATTAAATTATAAAGCAGTACAAATGGCTCACTGCAACTCACTCCCATGAGACAATTGTGAGACACTGGCAGTCTTTCAAGTCTTGAGGGCCGCTGGGTAGTCCTCTGTAGAGCAATTCAGGCTATCCGGGAACAGGCAGCAAACAGCAAGGTAAGTCACCAACAGTCAGCCAGACGACAGGGTCCAACAGTCCCCAGTTCAAGAGATATAAATTCCAATAGTGTGACAAATCAGGTCTTGAAGGAACTTCAAATTACAGCAACACAGTCCATGGGATAGGTGTCCCATAGTTAGTGCAGCTTGCAAATCGAGGCACAGAACAAGCAAGGCAGCTGCACACTGGTCCGATGATCAAAGAGCAAGGCAAGAGAGGTGAGGTTCGCCGAGCCATTTGTCTCTCCATCCTTCAATTAATCCCACATGTGTTCATTGGCCATGTTGGCCCAATAAATGTTAACTATCTCATTTGGGAAATACTGCAGTGTATAAAGAAAGGGCTGACCAGGCTTACCAAGGAACTGGTTAGTTTCTCTTATTTGGGGGAAAAGATTCCCTGGAAGCCCTCCCAGCACCCACCTGAGGTCCAGTGAAATGAACAAGGCTGCTGCTATATTCAACAGAAGCTGGGCCACTGTGCTGGTGCTGGCAGCTCATGAATCTCCTTGCTTTCCTTGTGGACCAAATCCATCCTGTCTCCTGGCCAAATGCTCTCTCACCTGAGACTGAAAACCTAACCTCCCTACAGGATTCTTAAGTCAAGATTTCATTTCAGTGGGGATTTCAAAGCCCTGCCCTGGGCCTTGGAATATTTCAATTGCCTCAATTGGGAGAAAATGCCACAGAGGGAAGTGAGGTCTCCAGAGGCCAAGGGAACAAGTACTGAATCAAAGCTCTGGTACACAGAGCTCTGAGAGGCTGGGGTTTCTGTAGGATGCTGGGGAAATAGGTACTATTTAACCAGCTTCGGGGGTTGCCAAGGTATTTTATATGATAAGCACTTTGGTGGAGCTGAAAAGGCAACTCCCCCCTTTCCCAATTACAGACAGACGGGATGGAGATGCTGATTAGGTTATGTCCTATAGAACTAGACTGGGCCCCACTCCAGTGCTAAAATGATGCCACAAATGATGAGCAGGTAGGGTGAGTAAAGTGTTGGGGACACGTGACACAGACACAGCTACTCCCTTTACTGTCCCCCCAGGCAGACATTTCTGATGAATACTAAGTTTAGAAACAGCCTCATCATCCTTCTCAGTGATTATTCTAGGTACCATGACTGACCAGTCAGATTATCCTTACAAGTTAAATTGTTTCCTTGGCCGATTTCTCTGTTGAATTTTGCACCTTTAAGGATTTCATGGAGTCTGTAAAATACCTTTGTCCTACATTGACTCTTTTTCATTTCTGTTGCATATATGTGTGTATATTCACAATAAGAATGTCTGTATTGATTCATTGTGTAAATATTTTATTGAAAAATTACTATGCATTAAGGAGTTTGTGATGATTATTTGGGTTCAATGGAAGTAATTATGACAGGGTCAAAGCTGCTCATTAAGGGAAGCCTACCAAGGTGGAGCCATTTATAAAGGTAGAGCTGTCAGAACATGCCATGGCCACCCTTCAGGCAATCAGTTTTACTGGTGAACAAAGAGGATTGCAGTGGAGAAGAAGATGAATAGGTGTGCATGGGAGAGGAAGGATAGTGTCAAAACAAGACTGATTGAGCAAAATCATAGGACCTTTATTATGTCATTCTTCTCAGTCATTTTCCAGGGTGGACCTTGAAAGGAGATAGAAACAAGATGGGTCCTCTTGGGAAGCATGAGCATGTCATCATGTCTTCCAGCCTATGACCTTACTTTGGGGAGACAGCACATGTCTGTTCATGCACAGAGGTGGAGAGATCACTGTCCAACCATGGGCTGCCACCTGCACCAAGGGTAGCATGCAGAAGCTAAGGTACCATATATGAAGGAGTAACCACAAGAGCCTCTGCTCAACGTAAGTTTGGGATATTGAACTTAGTCAATCGGACATCTGGATAGAATTAGCCTGAGATAAATGTGCAGTCTGTAATAGGGATGGGGTGAGCAGCTGTGATCCCAGAAGGCCTTCTGGAGCTCTTCTATAGTCTACATGAACCCACTCACTTACCTCTCTCTTCTTAAGGTCCCTTGATGCCATAGACACTTCCCAAAAATGAGGATGATGAGTCTAGAAACCTCTTGGTATGAGTGTCTGTTGGAAGATCTTGGGGTTTTGTAAACCCAGAACATGAAGATGTCTAATATCTAGAGAGCTGTTTAGGGAAGAAGACAAAATAGAAGGAGGCAAGATGAGATTACAACCAAGAGAACCTTCCGGAAGAGTTATACTGTGTAATACATGGGGCAGTAAGTCTGAATACACTCAATAATACCAGATTTGCTATTTTTGTTTGCTGGTTTGGTTTTGATTTGGGGAGAAGGAGAAGGTGAGTTAGGGAAGACCTGTATCACTCATTTTGCATGTTGTTTCTCCCATAGCACCTGGGACCAAATATTATTTCTAGATGATGGGAAATAAATGTCCAAGTAAAAGCAGAAGGAAAGCAAAGGCAAAACACTGATAGGGAAAAGTTGGAGTGAGGGAAGGGCTGAAACCTGGAGGCAAGAATGAATCACATATGTGTGGCCTATCCTGTTACCATCAATACTTGCTGATGGAGATTGAGGATTGCAGCCTTCACTGTGGATTACAACTCAATGTAAAGAGGGAAAAAAAACCATACAATTGGACCAGTGGCCAACATCATGATAAATGGAGAAAAGATTGAACTTATCAAGGATTTCATCTTGTTTGGACTATAACCAATGCTCATGAAAGCAGCAGTCAAGAAACCTAATAACACATTGCATTAGGTAAACGTGCTTCACAAGACCTCTTTAAACTGCTGAGAAGCAAGGCTACTACTTTGAAGACTAAGGTATGCCTAACACAAACCATGGTGCTTTCAATGACCTCATATGCAATGACCTCAATGTCAAAGTTGGACATTGAATAAGGAAGACCAAAGAGGAATCGATGCATTTGAATCATGGTACTGGCAAAAATATGGACTGCCAAACGAACAAACAAATCTGTCCTGGAAAAGTTCTGCCAGAATGCTCCTGAGGGGCCTGGATGGTGTAGTTAGACTTCATCTTATGCACATGTTTTCAGGAGAGAGCAATACCAGGAGATTGACATCATGCTTGATAAAGTAGAGGAACTGTGTAAAAGGCAAGGTCATCAACAAGCTGAATTGATACAGTGGCTGCAACAATGGGCTCAAACATAACAATTGTGAGGGTGGTGCAGGACCAGGCAGCAGGGCTTCATTCGGTTGTACATAAGGTCCCTATGATTTGGAACTGACTTGATATCACCTAGAAACAGCAATGACGACATACTATTAATAAGAGTGACTGTTTGATGGGGCTGTGTCTTGCTTTGGGGAAAGACTCATTGCTAATGCTCTACCCACATTCACGGGACTTTGTCACCACTTGGTTGCACACTGGCTCCCCACCCCTGACCCCTACACCTCTGTCAGCTATAATGATTTACCTTGTCCATACTACAAAGCAGAAATAGAATTTATATCCATTCCTCCTAGATCAGCCCTTAACTGATTAAATATTGTTGCTGTTAGCTGCTGTCAAGGCAACTCTGATTCATTTCCACCATGCATACAACAGAACAAATTGTGCCTAGTCCTGTGTCACTATCAAAATGTCCAACATATTCAAGCCCATCATTATAGCTACTGTGACATTCCATCTCACCGCGGGTCTCCCACATCTATGCTGGCCCCCTGCTTCACTCACCATCATGTCCTCCTTTAGCAACTGATCCCACCTGGTGATGCTTCAAAAGCAAGCAAATCAGGTCATGTTCTATGGAAATTCATAAGGTTTTCATGGGTTAATTTTCAGAAATAGTTCACCAGTCTTTTCTTCCGAATGTGCCTTATGTTAGAAGCCTGACTGCAAGCTGTCTGCCATGGATGACCCTGACAATATTCGGAATGCAGATGGAAATGCTCCATCATCATAGCCACACGGCCACATCAGTATGTCAGTCTGAGTGGTAAAATGATTGGGTAGGGAATATAAATCTCTTCTCGCCTCTAAGCCGGGTAGCTTTCCATTGTGAGCTTCCAGCCATTCCCTTTGGATTGTGAGCTTCCAGCCATTCCCTTTGGAATGCCGCCAACATTTTTCATGGGCCTTTGCAGGATGCCTCATCCCTACTTTTCCTATCCTTTCCTGTCTCACTTCCTTACTTCCTTTACCAAACAAATCACATTCACAAAAATTCTCATTTCAAAAACTCCTTTCAGGGAACCCATTCTAAAAGGAGAGTTTCTTTCCATGTAAGCCTCTCCAGAAACTTCCATTTGAGGCCTGAGATTTTCCAGTGATTACTTTTCTTGCATATGACTGGGCTTTTGTGAAGCCTGAGCCTCAAGTTCAAATACTGAACAAGTTTTTAAAGAGTTATGCTCATCCTTCGTCAGTCTGCACACTTTGCTATGGAAGTATTATAAGAAAGACCTGAATTTTTAAACCTGATGATCAACACATCTTTGGGGAGTTGCCAAAATTACTGCATCTCAAAATATTCCATCACCCACATTGATAAAATTCCAATCAGAAAAGTTGGGCTGAGTTTTAGACCACGATAGAAATCATACATATGAAAGGGATAATAATATAAAAAATGCTTAAGTCAGGCCGTCCATGATCTCAGACACAGTGCTAAGTTAAATATGTGGACTACCTCATTTGCCCACACTGAAACGCCAAAGAGAATGGGTTATCACCAGCCTTTTACAGATGAGATGAGACAGACATCTAATCACTTGGGTATCCACCATAGCACATCTAGAAGCCAGTAAAGGCGGCATTACAGCTGGCAAAATTCTTTTTCACCAGGGAGTCTAATGAGTTCCTTTAAGAAGGAGAAAATCAATGGCTGGTTCTGATATCTGGCCTCTGGAGTTACGTTGAAGAAGGGAGCAGATGCTTTGGTTGGTGAGTGGATAGGAGTCTATCTTTCATCTCCCAACCAACTGTTACAAAAATCTATGTGTTCATAAGTCCCTTCTGTGCTCCCCCCACTCCCAGTGAGGACAGAAAAGAAGATGAAGTAGGTGCATCCACCTTGACAAAGTAGACTTGCCTATTCAAAGTTAGTAGATTAATTTGAAAGAGTGCTAAAATGACCACCATAAAACCAAACCATTTACCATGTTAATTCTGACTTAAAGAGAATCTACAAGACAGCACAGAACTTCCCCACAGCGTTTCCAAATCTGTAATCTTCATGGCTTATGATCACCACACTGAAATTAAAAATAAGTGCAAGTCAGGAAACAATGGGCTCCAACAGCATGCAGCAGCAATACTTGTGTGTTTACCATGTTTCAGGAACTGACTATAAGCCAAGAACCATGCTCACTCAGCACACTGTCTCATTTAATTGTCACAGCAGCCAGCCCAAGGAATTAGTCACCCTCTCATTTCCATCTAGCCATCTGGAATATAAGGAGGTTTAGATAAGTTAAGACCTTTGCCCAATGTCACATGGCAGCTTTTCCTAGTTCTGTTAACCACTGTGCTGGATTACCAGGAAGGAAGTTTGCTGAAGGCTACAGAACTTGAGTTGGCCTACGAGCCTCTCCCATCATGAGCTCTAGTGGGCACTGCCCTTGGCCCTGTCTGGGGAGGAGCCTAGAGGAAGCATGACTCAGTGCCTGCTGACCTGGCCAGACTCACACAGCCACTTTCCCTCTCCCTCCCTCTTGGGATGGTCCTGTGTCACAGCGTCATGATTACTGTCTTCTTGTTGTCATCACTGATGCTATTAATAACACATGAATAATTCAAAAAGTAAATGTTCAGGCACCCGGCTCCTTCTGGCCCGAGGGGAGCTGTGAAAAATAGCTCAACCCCTAACAGTCCATGGAGCTACTTAAGGAGAGTAAGAGTTGTGCATACAGAAAGCACTCATTTCCCCAAGTTGCTTACATTTGATGACTCAAAATTCATTCCAAGTACCCTCTTTCTTATTGGAGAAAGTGCCTTCCCACTGAATGCCGGTGGTTCAAAGGAACAGCACGATATGACGCTGAACTCTAATTGAGCTCTGTCGACCCATTTCCCTTTATCATTTGTCCTGATTAGGTTTTCCCAGAAGCCAATAGGCCTTGGAGGGGGTATCTAAAACCTCCTTTGTTATAAGCTGATTGGCCAGGATCAAGTACCCACCAGAGAAAGTTCCCAGAAACAAAATAGACACTCCCGTGAGGTCTCTCCTGTTAGCTCTGAGGTAGAAACATCCGATAAAAGGCACGCCTTATCTACCCACAGGGTGATGAGGTCCCAGTGGAGCTTGGATTAGCATGATGGGTCCTGACAACTGCTGTTCCGAAAGCTCTCGGAGTAGCTCGGTGTGCTTGTACTCCATTGTAACCAGCCACCACGGAAGCAGGCTAACCCTCCATGTTTCCCCAGACTGTTTCAATTTTACTATGATGAACGTAATTAATGTAACTGAATTGCAAATGGGAAAATCATGAAAATTGCAAATATTTTGCTACAAATATATGTACCACAATTTAAAGAATTTAAATAGCAGAGGCGTAATTTTAAACAAGTATCAAATATGTACATCCAGATGAGTGTGACTTTTCAAACTAATCCTCTTAGAAGATGTTGGCACTGCTTAGAATAATTCTGTAATTACTTTATGAATGCTTGTTAAAGTTCATAGTTCATCCATTCATTGACAACATTTTCAGTTAATGAATACCTTCTTTTCCATGCCTATTTCATGTCTTTTTTTTTTTCCTGTCCCTGAAGAAACTGTACCGGCAATAAACCTCAAATTCATAAATAGACATTGAAGTGTAAACATACACATGCATATTTACTTTTATGCTAGAAAAATACTAGAAGAAAATACACCAAAGAAATGTCTGATGGTTTTAAGTGCTGTATCTTTCCCTATTCTAGAATAGCCCAGTTATTGTTGAGTCAACTCCAATTCATGGGGACCACATATGTGTCGGCGAGAACTGTGCTCCAGAGAGCTTTCAATGGCTGGTTCTCTGGAAGTAGATTGCCAGGGATTTTTCCAATGTTACTATCTTCAGTTCACTGGATCTTATGATTTCTAATTAATTACCTGGATAATAGCAGGTAGTATCTCTAGTGAGGAAACCGAAACTCAGAGAGCTCAGGTGACCTACCCAGACCGCAGAAACTAGCAGGTGAAGGAGCCAGGGAAAGTACTCAGGTCCCCTGACATCTAGCCTCTTACACTCTGTGATCTAATTTTCTTCTTGAGATTTGATGCTCATGAATCCCTTCTAAGTGTCAGCAGATTATACTGAGATATGCCCAATTTGTCTGGCCTATTTCCAGTTTTTTGGCCATTATTCTGGCATACTTTTTAGTACTACCTCTTTCACTCTCAGCCCAATATGGAAAAATTAACTATTGGGCCTCATCTTTAAATTCATGCCAGGATTCAACCAAGCTGCCTTTGCTGTGCTGTGTGTGTATTTGGAGAGGTGAGCCTGCCTTTAGTGTGCTGGGTATTTGGACAGGTGAGCTCCTAATCTCATATGTAGTGGGTGCAGGCCAGTCTCCATCTTTGAGCTGTGGTTATCATTCTGAACAGATTTATTTTCTTCAGTTATGTCTCTGAGAATAGGAGATACCACAAAGAGCAGATCTTTCAAGAACGCATAAAACGTCCCTGAAGCCAGCTCTACCCACCCACAGCATCTGCTGTGCAGTAAAGCTTAGCGGATAAAACCCAGAAAAGTTCCCACTCTGTGCTAATTCTGGGGACTTTTTAGATCAGAGTTTACCAGATCTTGATAATCATTAATATCAATTTGGTAATTAAAAATACAGTTAAATACAAGCAGTGTTCTTCAAATGCTTGCCATGCAACTAGTATTCTTCAGTATCCCAGGACTCTGGCTCCAAAACAGTGAGACATTGTCATTTATTCCTATCTTAAAAAGGCTACAACTTAGAAGTTCACAAGCCATTAGTCCTTTTTCAAACTCGTTATGATGTTTTCTAAAATCTTTCCTGAAGAAGTCTGATAAATTTGATGGTTTTCTATGAGTTTTATGTTTGTGAAGATTTCTGAAGCAATTAATTCATTAACTGGTTTTTCTGTATAGACCCTTGTCTTTCTATTAGTTCACCGTGTCCTAGCTTCTTATTGGTTCTTCCAATCGGAAAACACCACGGCACTCCAAATAGCTCTCGGAAATCTGTGCCGTAACACCAAGCTGAAAGGAAACACAGTTTGTTACTGATTCTCTTCATATATTTACTGAAGCTGCAAATGCAAGGGAATAAAATGTAGTATTTCATTAAAAATGTGTTATTAAATTAATAATTACAGCATAGTTCCATCTAACTTTTTATACCTACTGATGAAATGAACATTTCCACGGGTGCTTAGAGTACTCTGTTGTGTAAATGAACGTCAAAGAGAGTAGGGAATGTAGATCTGTCATTTCCACATTAGGCCAGCCACCCACCTGAGAGAGAAATTTGGTTACAAGTGCCATTCTAATAACTGACTCGCTGAAATCAACAAAATTTAGATACGGTGCTGCCAAACCAGTGCAAACCAGATAAATCCCACCATTGCTCTTACCGATAGCCATTTTACCCACAATGGTTTCCTGTTAATTCAGTATTTACTTGTTCTTAGTGCTTACCAATATTTCTTGGTTTGTTTGTTTTTTGATACTTTTATTGGCATATGTTTTACATATAATACAATGCAATAATTCAATCATATTAAAAAAGAGTTGTAAAATCATCTCCCCAATCAATTTTATAACATTTCTTTCTTTCTTGGACTCTTGTCACCAGTTCCCCACCTCCCCCACCCTCACCTGCTATACTCCCCAGGAAACCACACGGTCAAGGGCTCTAGAGCTCTCCCCATGCTGTGTTTCTTATACAGCTAAAGCAAAATACAGAAAATCAAACTAAAACCAAAACAGCCTGCTGCTGTCTGCATAATAGCAAGGCTATTTGCATTCCATGTCTATGGTCAGAAGGAATTCACCATAGCCTTAATCCATATGTTGATCCTGAGAATTGATTTTGGGCTCCACCCCTTCCACAAACTAGGTGTTAACAATTTAACCTCTGATACAGTTCGCTCCTTTAGGTTTGGATTTTATCACACAGGCTGTTGTGCATCTTCTGTGTTGGTCCAGTCGATGCCTCTGATGGCTGCTTATTGAAAGACAAGCCTTTAAGACCCCAGATGCTATTTCTTCCTAATAACTGGGCATCATCTAGTTTCATAGCTATACTTTGCTATGGCACCCTTATCTTCAATGATCTCTTCTCAAAGATGAGCATCAAGCAGAGTCATGTCATAAGAACTAATTGTTCTCATATTGGGGCTAGAATTAACAGTGAGCAGAAAATGACTCTCTTAGGAGAAGATTTTTTGATGAAACTCAAGCGATGAAGAAAAGCCAGTGATGTGATCTGTAAGAGATTCATACTCACACAAGAATATCAACTGCATAGATCTTGGAGCAGAAAAGGCCTTGACACATTTTGAAGGCTGAAAGAAAGCTGGTATTGCTAGACTGTCATGAGCAAACTAAAGAGTGGGTTGAGGGAGACTGAAGAGTCAGGAGAACAGATTCATGCAGCTTGTGTAACTTTATTATTAAGTGCAATGAGCAGTCTGTGTGCCAACTGATGTGATACAATTTGCATTTTAAACAGGTCACTCAGACTACTCCAAGGAATATATGCAGCAGAAGGAAACATGTGAGCATAGCAAATGAGACAGGAAGTAGATGAATGCAGATGTCCAGGCAGAAGATGCACTGCTTAAGGGAAAGAGAGAAACATGGTAGTTTCCCCAAAGTAAATATTAACATTAATGTATATAGGGATTCTTAATCTATTGGATATTGGAAGTGACAGTAAACAAAAGAAAGGGGTGGGGGTGGGGGACAAAACATGACCGGCATTTAAATCTCTAGCTTAAGTAACTGGGAGATGATGGGACATCATTCTTTAAGATATTAAAAATAAGGGGGAGTCTGAGAGGTTGGGGTGCGGTGGGTTAGGAAATCAATAATTTGTGTTTGAGAAAGGTTATTTCATCATGTCTTTGACACACCCAGTTGGAAATGTCAAAGAGACGGTTGGATATACAAATCTGGAGTTCATAACTCTTGGTCTCGATTGACAGCATAAAAGTGAGAAGTACTGGAAAATATTGAAGATTACTGTTTTTTATTTATTTTTGTGAGTTGTCTGAAAGTTTACAAAGTAAACTGGCTTTCCATTCAATAATTCATACGCGTTTTATTTTGTGACATTGATTGCAATCCGCACAATGCACTCTTCCCATTTTCCTCCCTGTCTTTTGCTCTTGTTTATGATCCCTTCTAGGTCTCTGAATTTTAACCCTGGGAAAATGCTGCACTTGAAATTCCATTTTGTTTATTATCCTAATGAGTGTATACTTTCTTGGTGTTATTGCTCACCATATTGTCCTACCATTTAGCTGAATCGCACAGGTTGCTGTGTTTTTTTAATGTGGACTTAGTTGACACCTCACTTAGTTAACTACTTGTTTTAGTAAACAAAAAATCAAATTATGATTGATATGTTTCACAACATATCCTCTATATAGATCTATATACTTCTGAAGACACTGTTTCCATATCTCTAACAAGGAATAATGAAAAGTTTAAGGTCAGGAAAGGTGTGTGTGCAGCTTTTATCTTTTCACCATATGTGTCTAGTCCATATTCTGAACAAACAATGTGAAAAGCTGGACAATGTGAAGAAGAATGAGGCCCTAGGACTAGAGTACAGTTATTAACAACCTGCAATATGCAGATGGTACAGTCTTGCTTGCTGAAAGCCAAAATGACTTGAAGCACTTGTTAATGAAAATCGAAGATTGTGGCTTTCAGTATGGATTGCAACTCAATGGGAAAAAAAAAAAAACCACACCACAAACTAGACCAACAGGCAACGTCATGATGAATAGAGAAAAAAAATTGAAATTGTCAAGGGTTTTGTCTTGGTTGGGTCTACAATAAATGCTTAGAAAAACCCCAGTCAAGAAATCGAAAGACATGTTTCATTGGGCAAATTTGCTGCACACATTTCTTTACAATGTTGCAGAACCAAAATGTCACCTGAAGAACAAAGGTATGTCTGACGCGACCCAAGATATTTTCAATGGTCTCATATGCAAGTGGAAGTTTGACAATGAATAAGGAAGACTGGGGAAAATTGACACATCTGTATATGATGTTAGAGAAGATTAGTGAAAGTTCCATGGACTGCAAGGGGAACAAACAATTCTATCTTGAAAGAAAGACAACCATAATGCTCCTTAGAAGTGAGGATGATGGGACTTCATTGTTTTAAATGTTTGGGACATGATACCAAGAAAGTCTAGTCCCTATAAATGGATATCATGCTTGGTAAAGTAGAAAATTAGCTACAAAGGAGATAGATTGGCACAGTGGTTGTAACAATGGGCTCAAGTACAGGGTGAGTGGGGTGAATTTTCCCAATAGAATTCTCATACAATAGTTTTTACTACCTTTGAAGAATGGGCAGAATGAGGGGTGGGGGGGGGGGAATCACCAATAAAACTTTTCTGGGTTTTTTTTTTCTCACCAAAGAAGTTTTTCTTAAAACTTTTTTGTGTAATCATCCAGTGTTCTTTGAAAAAAAATCTATCACGGCTATCTCTTTGTTATCTCAAAAATTAGTCATCTTAAACTTTTGTGCTCACCTTGATTGTAATTAGTCTATCAGATTTCCTCAAAGCCAGTTCTGATAAGATGTTTATAAGGCATCCTAAAAAGGTTAAAGCAATTTTATGACTGAGAGAACTTGTCTACAGACATCAATGAATTGCAGATACATGTTTTAACAGATTTGGTTGGCCATAACCCCATGTGTGTATTAACTGGAACGTATCCTTCAATTGTTTACTTATCATCCACATATCACAAGTTGTAATGAGTGTTCCTCAAGTATTAGTGCTGTGTTCTTCTTTGCGTCATTAAGCCCTCAGAATATTGGCTCTGAATACAGAATGAAAAAGTATGGCTATGAAAATACAACCCTAATTACACTTTTTTTTTAACATTTTAAACATCAAATATCTTCTTGTTCTATTCAAACCACTACTTTTTAAAAATCTATGTATAGGTTCAGCATGAGAAACATTAAATGTTCTGGAATACCCCTTCTTCACAATGTTATCTATAATTTGTTATGGCTCACACAGTTAAATGCATTTATGTAGTCAATAAAACACAAGTAAACATCTTTCCAGTGTTCTTTGCTTTTAGCCAAGATCCATATAGGGTATTTACGTTTTCCCTTAGTTTTTCTTTGATAATCTTTATAGATTTTGTGCTTACATCTTTGGTTCATCTTGAGTTACATTGGTAGCTGGTGAGAGAAATGGATCTTATTTAACTTTTCTGCAAGTAGATATCCAGTTTTGCCACCACCATCTGTTAAAGAGACTATCTCTTCACTAATTAATGAAGGTAGGTACTTTTTCAAAATTCAACTGTACATAGTGATAGATTTATTCCTGCCTTCTCATTTCTGTTCCATTGGGATATATGTATACCATTATACTAATATTGAGCTGTTTTTGACTATCATGGCAGTATGAGCATATTAGATTTGGGGATTCTGATGTGGGAGTCTTCCTAGTCTGTTCTTTAGTACTGGTTAGTTTATTGAGGGCCTCTTTGCTTTCCATATAAGGTTGGTAATTAGTTTTACCTGTCTTTTAAAATGTGATGGAATCTGGATTAGGACAGCATTATATTTTTAGATTGCTTTGGGTAATATTTTCCAAATGTGATGTCTTCCTATCCATGAACATTGTATATGCTTCATTTTACGTAGGTCTATTTTGGTTGCTGTGTTTTCTCTGATAGCAAGTTTTGCATCACTTGACTCTGAGAGGATATGGTGTCAAGTAAGTGTGTGGTCAAAAATCTCTCTTTACTGATCATGAAAAGTAGTTGAAAGTTGTTTTTGGCACCAATCTGTCATCAACCCAGTGGTTTTAGAGCAGGCAGTGCCACTTACCCAGTGTGCAGGTGACAGGTGTGGTTAGGATTGTTGACTCCTCACTGCAGGGGGATGACAAAAGGTAGGCTGGCAAGGAGGGAAAATGAAAGAAAAAAATAATAAAACTAGATTAGAGGAATACATAATAAGAGGAAAACAAGGTGTAAGAAAGAAATAAATGTGTCATAGCAGGGCACTATCTGAAAACACAGCTGGGGCAGAAATGTCGTACTCACTCCACAAGACTGTGTACTACTAAATGTAGAAGGTTTGGGTAAGCTCTACTGAATGCACAAGTGATGGAAGCTGGGGCACCTCCTCAGCCAGATCAGAAAATGGTGGGATAGGGGAGCAAAAGAAAAGAGGAAAACTAAAAGAGAAGGGGGAAGAAGAAAGAGATGATAAAAAAGGGAAAAACAAAAAATGTTAAAATATCAAGTGCAACTACAGGGGAATGTAGAGCTCACTGCAGGAGATCATACACTGTTGTCCATGCTGGGCTGGGATTGTACACTGCTGTCCATGAGGGGTAGATGGAATACCCATCACATGGAATAAAAAAAATGAAAAGATGGAAGAAAAATAGAAAAGAAAAATTAGGAAAATAAAAGAATGAAGAATAACTGAGAAGAAAGAAAAAATCAATACTAGTGTTAGCTACTAAACATGTCTGAGTAGGAATTCAATGCTTGCTTCATGGGAGTGCACTTTTAACTCTGGAGGGGCAGAATCAGGTGCTGATAACATACACACTCCACATGATCAAAAGAAAAGGGAAAATCAAAAAGAAATAAATAAAAGAAAACCATAGAAGATGGAATAACTAAGAAGAAACATATATTTTTTAAGTAGCACAGCACTGCAATGTGGGAGTGAGGAAGGGAGGTTAGGTTTGACTGGCTGCTAGGTGGGTGGAAGTAGGGGGCAATCCTGTGCCTCTGGTCATCAAGAAGTTGTGCAAGATAAGTGGGGATATCACACCTCTATGGTTGTCAATCAGCACTGTGGATATTGGTTGCTGTCCTGGGCAAGCAGAGCAGTGCTGGAAATGATTCAAAATGATTGTGCAGGCCCATTTGCAGTTTAATGCTTCTTGTTCACTGCTTTCATTTGGTTTATGTGTCTTCTGGGTATTCCATCTCTTTTTTGTCTTTTCCTTTTGATTTTTGGGTGCCAAGATTGTCATCTGCATCAGTTTCACTTGGTTTCTGGAATTTTTTATCTAGAGGGTGTGGATCGTCCACCATACTGTATCCTAATCCTTAAGGGCTTTTGTTTGGGTAGCTGCCACAGAGTTGATCTCAAGTCCATGTGTACAAAGTAGAATTTCTCCACAGGTTTTTTAAGCCTGTGGCCTTTCAGAAGTAACTTTACAGACCTGTCATCTGAGGCACCTCTGGATGAACTAAACCAGCATGCAGTTAAAAGCTATTAACTGCTTCCCTCCACAACTCCACGCCACCAGAACTCCCATATTGTGAGCAAGACTACACAACTTCTCAAGAAAAAGGGAATGATCTATTTTGTCAAAAAGTTGCAGAGATGATGATTTAGGATAAAAGAATATTCTATAGGTTAGCAAAAATAGAGAAATAGAGGTTCATTGGTGATCTTAGTGAAATCACTTTCTATGGATTTTCAGGGCAAAGTTCTCATTGAGTATAATTCTATAATGTCTATAGATCAAATTTATTTCTTAGATATGACCCAAAATAAAACCACTAATCATGCTGGATAATGTATGATGTTGTTCTTAAATGTCATCGAGTCAGTTCTAACCCATAGCGATCCTATGCACAACAGAATGAAACACTGTGCCACCTTCATCCTATGCCTGAGCCCATTGTTGCAACCAATGTGTCAGTCTATCCCATGGAAGGTCTTCCTCTTTTTGCTGCCCCTCCATTTTGCCAAGCATGATGTCTGCCTTGAGGGGCAAGTCTCCTGAAAATATGTCCAAAGTGTGTAACATGAAATCTTGCTATCCTTGACTCTAAAGAGTATTTCTGCTGTACTTCTTCTAATACAAATGTGTTTGTCCTTTGAGCACTTTCAATGGTACGTTGAATACTCTTCTCCTGCACCACATTTCAAATGCATCAATTCTTCTTCAGACTTCTTTATTCAATGTCCAACGTTCATATTCACACGAGATGATGGAAAATACCATGGTTTAGATCAGGCATACCTTAGTCTTCAAAATAATCTCCTTAATTTTCAATACTCCAAAGTGGTCGTGTACAATAGATTTAACAAATGCAGCATGTCCTTTGATTTCTTCCCACAACACTAATTATGGGTACAAGCAAGATAACTTTACCTATTGGTTTAGTTGTGAGGAGTTTTGGTCTTATTTACATTGAGTTTTAATCTATATTAAAGGTTGCAATTCTTGATTTTCATTGGTCAGTGCTTCAAGTTCTCCTCACTTTCAGTAAGCAAGGTAGTGTCATCTGCATAACACAGGTTGTTAATAAGACTTCTTCCAATCCTGACACTACCTTCTTCTTCTACAATCCAACATCTCTGATACTTTGCTCAGCATAGAGATTAAATATGAATAGTGAGATGATACAACCCTCTTTTTGACCAGGCAATATTCCCTTGCTCTGTCCACAAAACTGCCTCTCGATCCATGTACAAGTTGCATATGAGCACAATAAAGTGATATGTAAAGTTTGTTGTTCTTAAGATTATCTATAGTTTATTATAGATTCCATGCAGTCAAATGCCTTGGCATAAACAATAAAACACAAGTAAACATCTTACTGGTATTCCCTCCTTTGAACCAATACCCATCTGGCATTAGCAATGATATCCTTTGTCCCATGTCTTCTTCTGAATCTGGTCCGATCGTCTGGCAGTTCATTGTCAAGATGCTGGATGACCTCCAGCAAAATTTTACTTGGATGGGATAACATTGATATTATTCTATAGTTTGAGCATTCTATTGGGTCACCTTTCTTTGGAATAGGCAAAAATATGGATCTTTTCCAGTCAACTGACCAAGTTTCTGTCTTCCAGATTTCCTGGCATAGGCGAGTGAGTGCTTCCAGTGCTTCAGCTTGTTGGAACATTGCAGTTGGCATTCCATCAATTCCTGGAATCTTGTTTGTAGGTAATGGATTTAGGGCAGCTTGAATTTTTCCTTCACCATCATTGGTTCTTGCTAATATGTTACCTCCTAAAATGGTGAACTGTCAGCCAGTTTTTTGTTGTTTGTTTTTCTTAGTACAGTGACACTGTACTATGGAATCATTCAAGCTTGCAACATGAAACCTATTTTTTTTTTAATTCTTTCAGTTTAAGATATGCTGAGTATGTTCTTTCCTTTTGGTTTCCTTATTCTAGGTCTTTGCATATTTCATTATAATGTTCGTCTTTGTCTTAAGAGCTGACCTTTGAAATTTTCCATTCATCTCTTTAACATCATCATTTCTTCCATTTGCCTTAGCTATTCTATAATTAAGAGCAAGTTTTAGAGTCTCTTTTGACATCCACTTTGACCTTTTCTTTCTTTATTGTCTTTTTAATGAACTTTTTTCTTTCTTCTTTATGGTAAGTGTCTGCTATTATTATTTTTTAACATTTTTATTGGCACCTAATCCATATATCCTACAATGCAATAGTTCAATTGTTCAGTAATATCAAGATTTGTACAATCATTACCACAATCAATTTTAGAACACCCCTCGCACACATGATAGCTAAACCTCCTTAAAGTGGGTTGTGCAATCATAGTCAGTTCTAGTGCTCCCTCCCTCCCCTTGCCTTTGTGGTTTACTCCCTAAGTCCCCTCACCTTCCCTATCTCCCACCCCACCCCTACATCCCATATAAACCCTTTCATCAGTTATTATATCTATGCATCCATTCCTTCTGTGCTTTACAATCTGTGCTTCACAAACCAATTAAAGCAATCAAAATCAAAATAAAGTGGTAAGAATAAAATAATAATAATATAAAGATAAAAATAAAAATTATGAGTAATAAAGAAAAGACCACCATTGATATTTTAAAAGCCAGGGAAGATATTTTTGTCATGGAACACACAAGAGATACTTGCACATAGAACCAGTTCAGGCTGGGTCAATAGGGAGGTGAACTAACCAATTATCAACTTCAATCCAGCATAATCAAGATTACAATGGTCTCTGTCTGATAGTAAGGCTGTTCAAGACCCTTGCCTGTGGCTAGTGAGGGCCTTCCAGAGGCTTAATATAACTAGTTACTTTGCAGAAGGATTTGGGGCTCCCACTGTCTTCCATATCCTTCTACAAATTAGGTATTCATAATTTTAGCTCAGATAGTTTTCCTTTTGTCATATTTGAATTTTGTTATTGTTATCTTTGCATCATACAAGCTGGTGTGCTTCTTCCAGGTGGACTCAGTTGACTTCTCACTTAAATAGCTGCTTGTTTGAATACAAGCCTTTAAGACCCCAGACAGTATTCCAATTGATAGCCAGGCACCATCTGCTTTCTTCCCCACACTTTTCTCTAGCACCCTTAGCTTCAGTGATCATTTCAGGAAGATGAGTTTTGAGCAGGGCCATGTTTTCAGAACTAACTGTTCTTGGATCCTGGCTAGAGTTCAGCAGGAGCCCGGAATCCATCTGCATGCCGATGGGATACACACGATTCAGGTTTACTTGGTGTTGGTAATATGACAAATCAAAATCCCATAACACCAACTACACCAATAACAGCAATAAACCAACCAGGAAACAAACAAACAGAAAAAAGAAAAATAAGAAGGAACAAAAAGGTGAAGGCAGGAAGCAAAAACCCATGGGGGGGCCGAAACAGGGTTTCCTGGATCAATTCTTCCAAGTGCAGATCCCTACCCAGCAGATCGAACCCTGTAATGTCACTGTGAGATGGGCATGAAGGTACTAAATATATGGTGATATATTTGCTTTATTCATGAACAATGGTTTTGATGTCCTCCCACAGCTGATCAGGTCTTCTATTAGTGTTCAGTGCATCAAATCTGTTCTTTAGATGTTCTTGAAATTCAGGTGGGACATTCACAAAGTCATATTTTGGCTCTTGTGAACTCATTTTAATTTTCTTCAACTTTATCCTGAACTTACCTATGGGTGATTGATGATCTGTGCCAAAGTCAACCACTGGCCTGGATTTAGGTTCTCCTATTGAGCTTCTCTACCATCTCTTCCCACAGATGTAGTCAATTTAACTTCTCCATCTGGAGAATTCCATGTGTCTAGTCAGCTTTCATATTGTTAAAAAAAAGTAATTGCTATAACCAAGTTGTTGGTGTGGTAGTTGGTGTGGTAGTTACATAATTTCATGTCAACTTGATAAATTAGTGCAAGTGTGTCTAGCATGTCAATCAGTTAACAGCCTGATGATGCCTCCTTGTGGGTATAGCCTTCTCATGAGGATTCTGGAACCTTCCTCTCTTTCTCCCTGGAGCTGGGCCACACAGTTTCTTTCTGATTCACTTTCCTGCTTCTGAGACACTCAGAGAGATGGCTGAGTCATGTGGAGACCCACACAGGTGCTAAGATGCTTCCACTGCCACTAGATTCACAAGACGTTTCACCCACCAGCATGTGATCTTCCTGCATTTAGCATCATTGCATGTGCTGCATGAGTCTGAAGAGGAATTTATGGATTAATATCAGACATATGGACTAGCGTCCAACTTATAGGCTTGATATGGGCTGGGCTGGTATGTTTTCTCAATATACAAATTACTCTTCCATATAAAGCTCTCTCTTACACACATATGAGTTTCCTCTGGATTTGTTTCTCTAGTCAACCCAAACTAACACAGTTGGTCTTGCAAAATTCTATTATGAGATCTCAAGCTTTGTTTCTATCATGAAAACATAGTTTACAACTACAATTCCTTTTTCTTTATTTCCAACATTTCATTTTAATTGCCAATAATTATTAATGCATGTAGATTGCATGTTTGATCAATTTATGACTGAAATCATTCATAGATTTTTTCAATTTGTTCATCACTAGCTATGTTAGTCGGGGTACTTTAGAGAAACAAATCCACAGAAACTCATGTATAAGAGAGAGTTTTATGTAAAGGTTAAGTGCACATCAAGAAAACATCCCAACCCTGTGCTGCCCAAGCCCACAAGTACATCATTAACCCATATGTCCAACACCAATTCACAAAGTCCTCCTCCATCTCACAGAACAGACACAATGATGCTGACTGCAGGAGAAAAGCCGAGTCAGTAAACGTGTAAACATCTCAGCGCTCACAGGGGTCTCCCACACGGTGCTCCAGCACCCAGGGCTGCATTGGGATAGGTCCATGTGGCTTCTCCTCGGGGATGTCTTGCAAGAAGTGAGCCTTTCCAGCTAAAGCAAGGAACTGGCTAAGGCAGCTGCATCCAGGCCCAACCATCAGAAAGCAAGAGACCCAAGAACCGTAACTAGAAAGGCGAGGCTCACAGAACCATTTATCCCTCCACCCTTCAATTAATGTCACATATGTTTATCAGCCAGGTGGGCACAATAAACTTTAACTATATCACTAGTTTTTGTTGGTAGTGCATTAATTTGAACAATGGTTATATTGATTGAATTTCTTTGAAGGTGGATAAATATAATCCTATCATATACAGCATTGTACCTCATAATTTATTTTTGCAATGTCTTGTTTGGCAATGTATGCCACCCCATTCCTCTTGATTGTGTTCTTACCAGCAAAGTAAATCATATGGTTTTCTGGTTCAAAGTGGACAATATCACTCCATTTCAGTTCAATAATATCTAGGAAATCAATCTTTGTTCCTTCCATCTACTTTTAGACAACTTCCAATTTTCCTAGATTCATAATTTGCACATTCCAAATTCTGATCATTAGCAGATCTGTCCAACTGTTTCTCTTTACCTTGAGCCATGCCCCCTCCAGCATTATGTCTGAGAAAGCTATGCTTTGATTCATTAGGCTTTCAGTACCTAGCAATGTTTCAAAGATATGCATAATGTTCTCCATAGCTCCTTCCTCTAAAGTGGGTAGCTGAATCCTTCTTGGTTGTGTGTTCTTAGTCTGGAAGCTCCGTTGAAACCTGTTCAGTTTGGGTGACCCTGCTGGCATTTGAAACACCAATGACATAGCTCCCAGCATCATAGAAATGCACAGGCCACTGCAGTGTGATATACTGACAGACAAGTGGTGGAAGTATAATATAAATAAATATAATATATTATACATATAAAATGCATAGCTTATCTCACAAAAAATAAGACATGCAGAGACCTGGGAAGATGGCGCTGAGTGTCCCTGCCTAGAATTCTCCTGCATGGTCTAGAGATTGACAAGTGAGGAGGCCAATTCTTGGAATTTAGAGGTGGATTTTCAGCACTCCAGGAATATTTTAGACCTCCCTGTCTGAGTTTTGCTCCTGGAGAATGCCGCTAAGCTCAATGTGGTCTCCTCCCTCTCCTAGCACAGCTGGGTCAGCTAGGAGGAGAGACCCAGCCCCCTCCCCTCTACCCCTCTATACTGGTTATGTGATCTACCCAAGTGGGGGAATATCCCATGCCAGACCATCTCTCAGACCACTGGGAGACTCAAGGCTGGAGCTCACAGGGGTCGGCAGGACAGTCTTCAGTGTTTTACTCCCTTGCCTGATCCTTTCTACCACCACAACCCCCTTACAAGAGTGCAGCTCTAATGGTCACCAGATAGAGACTCCCGCTAATTTGAACAAGGATCCCTCTGAACTCTCTGGGGGTTTCAAAAGTATTTTAGATTGTTTCATATTCCCTTTCAAGCAAGAAAGCCACAAAACTCTTTTTCCCACCAGAGGTACTGGAACTCAGTATTCCAATATTTTTCTCGGTTTCCCTTTCCTTACCTAGGCATCTGGATAACACTGGAACTTACTGTCCTTAACAGGACTTCCTCCTGATTGGAAATACCCCACACCCCACCTTGGTCCTCCAATTCAAGAGCCCATTTCATCCCTGTGACCCTGGAATGAAGAGCAGACAGTACCAAAGGGTGCAGAAAGGCACTACGGCTCCACATTATAATGTGGGACTTTCCCTCCTGCAGAACAGGGAAGCTGCATGCTGCTGAAATGGGGCCTTCTGTTACAATACAGTAACAGACTGGCTGTACTCTTCCTATGTAATATACAGTGTCAATAAGGGACTCTGGTAGATTTCTTCATCTACCACTCACATACCCAAACCACCATTATCTCAAGACCTGTTCCTCCCACCTCAGTAACCCACACTCTCTCATAACTTACCAAGTAGTAACATTCCTGTCTGAATCCTCTTTTCCCACTCATCAAAAATTACTATATTCAACAGGAAAGCTACCTGTGATTAATACCACCACTTAAAACCTAGTCTCAAGCACCTATCACTTATTCCTCCACCCATCCAAATACCACTCCCTCCTCACCTCCACACAACATGATTTTCAGCTTATATCTGATCCTCTTCTAACCTAAAAGATCAAAACACACACACACACACACACACACACACACACACCCCAGAAGTCTATTATCTACATCATCTACAGCTGGACCATCATGCAGCACAAACAGCCATCAGTAGCTATCACAGAAAATCAAGAAAAACAAAAGTCAAAAACTGAAGATTATACAAACCCAATGGAATACACAGAAAAAGAAGTCCTTGAACTGCCAGAAAGAGAGTGATATTTAGGGCCATACAAAAGATCAGGGAACCAATCCAGGAAACAAAAGAAATAGAGACACTACAAAGCTCACGCCCAAAGGAAATTAAGAAATAATGTAATGGGTTAGCAGAAATTAAAACAAAAATAGAAGGAAAGGAAAACTGAATTAGTGAACGTGAAGACAACCAAGCAGACTTCAGCAAATGAAAGAAACAATCAAACAAAAAAGGCAACAGAATCTGAAGGAAGCCTGAAGATGATTTGGATGCATCATCAAGACAGAGAGTACTAGAAGGATTGGGGTACCCAAGCAGGAAGGAACAAATAAGTCTACAGTTAAAATAGTAAGGGAAATCTTGGAAGAAAATTTCCCCAATATCACAAAGCAGGAGATTATAACCATCCAGGAAGGTGGTTAGATTACACTCCCTCAAAAAACAAAAAACACATCAAGAAATATAATAGGGGAGGAGGAGTCATGATGGGGTCCAGGTAGAATCACCCACCACCTGCTCCTATTGTTAGATTGGAAAATTCAGAGGTAAGGAGACCATTATTGGGAAGCCAGGTGCTAGGAATCCCAGCCTACCAGGGTCTGTGGATCAGACCTCCCCTTTGGGATTTTCACCCACAGAGTGATCAAGGGAACTGTGGAGCTCTAAGGTCACCATATCTGCCTGTGGGATCTCCTAATCCCTTTCCAGGCCCAGTGAGAAAACATCTGCCACCTCTTTCTGCACCCAAGAATGAGGCCCACCAGAGTGCAGTAATTTTCAAGGATTGCTGTCTAAGCGTGGTCAAAATCCCAGACCCACAGAGAGTCTCTGTAAACTAGCCATAGAGCTCACTTTAGAGCTCCGCTCTCTGACCCCTCTCCGCTAATGCATTTGCAGAATTTACACCTCCCCTCCCACCCAGGAACAGGGCAACCACATTGACCATCTCCTTTCCCTTTCTCAGCAGCTCTGTTCATGGCCTGCATGCATTGGTCTGCCAGCATGGGTAATGATAGATAATTAGACACTAAACTGCTGCAATCAGAGAGCCCCTGGCTATTTACCCTCAGCCGAGCACTGATCCCCAGAGCACAGCCTATGGAGCCACACAGGAGAGAGCCAGGAGGGCACTCCCCACTGTGCTCTCCTGCCCCTACAAGAGGGGCCTTACTTGGCCTGCTGAAAGATTGACCACATCGGCCACCCCCTTTCTGCTTCTCCCCAGCTCTGAGCACAGCCTACCAAGCCATGCAAGAGTGAGCTGGGAGTGACCCAGGAAGACAGCTGGGAGAACTCAGACCAGTGAGTCCCAATCCTACTCAGCCAAACTAATCCTCCTTTCCTGGACAGCTCAGTGACACCAGGACATCCTACAAGCCCCTTAAAAAAAAAAGGCTTCCTGCTAAGGTTGTATTCATTATCATAAGGTTGAGATGAATCTAAGCCATCACAAACCTGGCTCATTAAAAAATCTTTAACATAACAAACCAGGAAAAGCCAACAGGAGTTAAAGTCTCATGGATTGGTCAAAAACGTGTTTTACCAGTTTCAGGCTTGATAAAGAGTCTTTCAAGACTGTTAAAAGACCACATAAGATACTGAACTGCTGAGTATGACATTGCTGTATTCCACCCCCTTAGACTACTTAGGTAGGTGACAGAAATAGAAAACATCCACTCTAAATATATACTTACCAACTAAATACATATCCCCCGTAACCCTTTGTGGCCAGGCCCTCATAAATGCCGGTCCACCTGTGAGATCAGCCTGCCCAGTGCCACCTTCACTACTCACAACAGACCTGGCACTGCTGCTAGCAATAAGAGCTTGCGACCAGTCTGTGCACAAGTCCCCTGAGTAGCTCTTTCCTTGTCACCTCCAATGAGTGCATCAGTGCTACATGTGATAGGACTGCCCAGCACCACCCTTACTGCCAGTGGTCACCCTACCCACCCTGCATGAGAGAGAGAGCTACCCATGTCACCCTCAGAATAGATAACTCCAGCTGCCTAGGGACAAAGTCAACTGCAGTGAGATAAAAATGCAGTTTCTGGCTATAGGTAATCCTTAGAATCATTCCTAATAGGTGCTGAGAAAGAATTCATAGGGATTCTGGGCTCCCAGGAAAATGGAGCCAAGCTCCACCCAAACACCACATAGACAACAACCCACATCAGCAACCACTGCAAGAAAGCAAGAGAAACAAAATGCAATGTCTGAGGAGGACCTGAACCTAGCAATGTGCAGACTCTGAACCACCACAGAAAGAAACCTTAGTAAGTTGCTTAGAGTCATACAAGATATGAGGGAATCCATGGAGAAAGAGGATGGAAAGCAGAGAGGATAGAGTCCGCATACTGAGGGGGAAACTCTTGTCAGCATACACTAGTTAAGGGAAAATGAAGTAGAAGCAAAGGAAATGGTAAGAGACCTTACCACCAGCCTGGAAGAGGCAGAGTTGTATCAGCAACCTAGAAGATAGCCAAGTAGAATTCAACAAACATGAAAGACAATCAAGCATGATAATAAAAAAGCTGAAGAAAGCCTGAGAATAACGAATGAAGAGAACAACATTTGAATAATTGAATTACCAGAGCAAGACATAGCGAAATAATCAACAGCCAATATAATGAGGGAATTCCTGGAATTAAACTTCCCTAATATAATGAAGGAGAATCAGCCCATCATCTAGAAGCAGAGGACACCAAGTAGACTGAACCCCAAGAACACACCAAGGCATATAATAGTAAAATTATCCAATTTTGAGTAAAAAGAGAAAATCTTAAGAGCAGCTAGAGAAAAAATGCAGTCACCTATAAGGGTAATCAGATAAGAATATGCTCAGACTTAACAGCAAAAAAACATGAAGAAGAGGAGAGAATGGCATAGCATTGTCCAAACACTGAAGAATAGTGGTAACCCAAGAATCCTCTATGACACCAAGAACTCCCTCAAAATAGATGGAGAGGTAAGAGTTTTCCCAGATCAGGAAAAATTTAGAGAATATGTTTTTTTTTTTTTAAAAAGCACTACAAAAATTACTTTCCAACTCACGTTGGTCAGAAGACCAACATCCACACAGAGCACAAACATGAGACTACCACATAATGTAACCATCCAAAAGTCAGAACACTGAAAGCAATACCCAAGATGTCTTTGATCCAATGGTGAAAAGAAGAAGGCAAGAATGAATCCCCACAGACACATAAAATACTGCTAAGGAGGGAGGGAGGAAAATGTCTATCACAGAATGTACGAGATGACAGCAAAAAATCCACAGATGGATGTAATAACTCTGAACATCAATGGTCTGAATTTTCCCACCCTCACCCCACCCCCATCAAAAGCCAAAGGCTAGCAGACTGGATTAGGAAACAAAGCCCAGCAATCTGTTGTCTGCAAGAGACACATCTTAAACTCACAGACAAAAACAAGTTGAGGATCAAAGGCTGGCAGAACATATATCAAGCTAATGTCAATAAAAAAAAAAAAACATGACTTGCAATTCGTATGTCTGACAAAATTGATTTCAAGGTGCAGAACCTCACAAGAGATAAGTAGGGGCATTATATAATGATTAAGAGATCAGTAAACCAAGAGCCAGTAAGCATAATACACTTATATGTGTCCAACAAGAGACTTGCAAAATATGTCAATCAAATCCTTCAAAAGATGAAAAACTAAATCAGAAGTTCAACAATCATAGTGGGAGATTTCAATACACTGCTTCTGTTAAGGATAGATCAGTGGAAAAGAAGCTCAAAAATGATGCTACAGAACTAAACTCTATAATTAGACAACTTGGCCTGATAGACATATTCAGAGCTCTTCACCCAACTGCAAAAAATTCACATTATTTTCAAGTCCACATGGCATGTATTCAAAAATAGACCACATGTTGGGACACAGGTCAAGTTTGAGCAAATTCAAACATATAGAGCTCACTCAGACTTCCTTCTCTGACCACTATGCTATAAAGCTGAAAATCAACAATAGAAAATTTTTTTAAATGAGGGAAAATACTTGGATAAAGAATAATTTACTTCTTCAAAAGGATTGGTATTGGCCAAAATTAGAGATGAGATTAGGAAGCTTCTAAGAACCAACAAAAATGAAAACACAACATACCAAAATCAATGGGATTCAGTTATCAGAGGATCCTTGATAGTGATAAATGTTATAGACATAGAAAAAGCATTCAACAATATCCAATGTCCATTCCTAATTAAGACACTCAAGAACTGGAAGGAAATTACCTCAATATAATTAAAACTATATATGAAAATCTAACAGCAGCATTACAATCAATAGAGAAAAGACAAAAACATTCCCACTGGAAAAGAGCACCAGACGAAGATGTCCCTTGTCCCCACTTTTATTCAACATCATCCTGGAGGTCCTAGCTAATAATATAAGGTAATGGAAGGATGTCAAATGGATATGCCTGAGGTAAAAAAGAAGTGAAATTATTGTTATTTGAAAACGATATGGTTTTATATATTGAGAATCCAAAAAGCTCCACAATAAGAATATGGTAGAGTGGTAGAGTAGCAGAGTGGCAGGATACAAGATCAATAAGCAGAAGTCAATTGGCGAGCTATATACAACTGATGGGATTACAGATAAAGAGATCCAGAAGGTAGTACCCTTCACAGTAGCCAAGCATACATTGAAATACCTAGCGATATACCTACCAAAAATACAAGAGATCCATATGAAGAAAACTACAGAACATTACTACAAGAAATCAAAAGGGACCTTCATAAATGGAAAAATATCCCATGCTGTGGCTCAGTAGACTCAATATTGTAAAGATGTCAATCCAACCTAAGGCACTATGGTTCAATGCAATCCTGATACAAATACCAGCATCATTTTTCAAAGAAATGGGAAAACTGACTACGAACTTCATATGGAAAGGGAAGATACCCGAAATTTGCAAAGAACTCAAGAATAATAAAGTAGGTGGTCTTACATCACCTGACTTTAAAACTTATTATACAGTCACAGTTTTCAAAACAACATGGTACTGGTATAATGATAGAAACTCAGGCCAATGGGTAAGAACAGACAATCCAGAAAGAAAAACAGCAGAATAAAAACAATTGACCTTTGATAAGGCCCCCCCCCAAAATCTTGTGGGAAGCAGATGCCCTCTTTAACAAATGGTTCTAAAAAATTGGATATCAACCTGCAGAAGAATGAACCAAGACCCTTACCTCACCCCATACACAAGGACAAATTCAAGGTGGATTGCAAGTCTTGAGGTAAAACCTACAACTACCAAGATTATCAACAAAAAAATTGGGACAAAGCTAAAAAACTTAGCACAGGGAATACATGGACTATCAACAATCATGAAGGATACACGCCTGGATGAAGAGAAAATAGAGCTGTGGGCCATAATAAAGATAAAATACTTGTGTGCATCAAAAGTCTTCATCAAGAGGGTAAAGAGAGAGCCCACAGACTGGGAAAAGATATTTAGTAATGACACATCACACAAATGTCTTATTACTAAAGTCTACAGAACCCTATAACCTTATAATAAGCAAAAAATGAATAGCCAACTGAGGAGGTAGCAAAAGACTTGAACAGAAGATTCTCAAAGGAGGAAACCCAAATGACCAATAAACATATGAGAAATGAAAATCAAAACAACCTTGAGATACCACCTAACACCCACAAGGACAGACCAATTCAAGAAGCAGAAAGCAGCAAATGTTGGAGGGTCTTGTAGATACATAAAACCACTGTGGAACGTGTTTTGGCGATACCTAAAACAGATGGAAATTGAATTAACTTATGACACAGCAATTCCATGAAGAATAAGAAATAGGCAGTGCCTAATTTCCATCAGTAGATGAATGGATTAAAAACTCTGCTATAGACACACCATGGATTGCTACACATTCCTAAAAAAAACACTGATGAAATTATGAAACACCTCATTTAGAGGACTTGGTGGCTATTATGTTGAACAAATTCAGCCAAGCACAATATGAGTCCACTGAGGTAATTTCATACAACAGAATGGGCCTAGGGGAAAATGCACATATTACACAATTCCTGGGCTAAGGACCAGATACTCTGGCAAGAGTCAGACTAAACACAAATATATTTAAAATTTATACTCCATTTATTTTTCAAAAAGATTTTACAGTAATTGAAAAATGCAGTGTATGTATGTATATCTAAAATGCAAAACAGTTGAAGATGGAGAGGAAATGTTATTAAAGTTAAAATCACAGTTGGGATCATATCTAAAATAGTTCACTAAATTTAACAGAGCACTTCACGATAGCAAAGGCAAAAGCAAAATTAGGTTTAATTGTAAAGTTCTGATTTTCTTGTCAAAGGTTTTATACTGGCTGCTTAAGAAAAACATATCAGCATGACAATACCCGAGAAGACAGATTTAAATTATTTTTAAAATAGACACATATGTAAAATATCACAGCTTTGTATAGATTGCTAATGCATATAATTTCATCAATTATAATTATCTAGTTTTGCTGATGAATTGTTTTGGAAGTATCTCCCCAGTTCCAAGTTTAAGGTGGCAATATATGAATATCCATGTGTTTATGATCCCATTGAGATTTTGTTAAACTAAAAATTACCAGTTCAAAGAGGAATAAACACTAAAGAGAAGGGAAGTTAAATATTATAAACAAAATTATCAACAAATTTCTAGATGGCAAATATTTCTGTAGAACCAGTTAATTAGTGAAGAAGGCAGGGAAAGATGCACGCGGGAGGTAAGTGCTAGTCTGTCTTTCTGCACCAAGTTATAAACTGGATTCAGAATCCCTGGGTATGACAGAGGTGAGAGCAAGGAGCTGAAAAAGAGGAAGTTTATAATACTATACCTTAGTAAAGTCCATCCGCATTCACCACCTCCATTAAAGGACACTCAAATAAAACTGCCCTCGTCTAGTAAAAACTAACGTGTGGGAAGAAGCACACCAGCCAGTGCGATCACAAAGTGTTTAAGGAATCAGGTATCAGGCATCATCAGAACAAAAAATCTTACCATAGTGAATGAGGTGGGGAGTGCGGAGTGGAGAAGCAAAGTCCATTTGTAGGCCACTGGAGATCCCCTTGCAGAGGGGTCTCGGGGAGGAGATGAGCCAGGCAGGATGCGATGTAGCAACAATGAAAAATACAACTTTCCTCTAGTTCCTGAATGTTTCCTCCCCGCTCCCACTATCGTGACATGAATTCTATCTTGCAAGTCTGGCTAGACCAGAGGATGTACACTGGTACAGATAGGAACTGGAAACAGGGAATCCAGGGCGGACGATCCCTTCAGGACCAGCGGTGTGAGTGGCGATACTGGGAGGGCAGAGGGAGGGTGGGTTGGAAAGGGGGAACCGATTGCAAATATCGTCATGTGACCTCCTCCCTGGGGGATGGACAACAGAAAAGTGGGTGAAGGGAGACGTCGGATAGGGCAAGATATGACAAAATACTGATTTATAAATTATCAAGGGTTCATGAGGGAGTGGGGAGCGGGGAGGGAGGGCAAAATGAGGAGCTGATGTCAGGGGCTTAAGTGGAGAGCAAATGTTTTGAGAATGATGAGAGCAATGAATGTACAAATGTGCTTTACACAATTGATGCATGTATGGATTGTGATAAGAGTTGTATGAGCCCCTAATAAAATGATTTTTTTTTAAAAAAAAAAGAACTATCATTCCATCAAGGGTAAATGAGTAGCTGCATTCCCCTCTAGAACTTCCAAAGAACTTTCAAAGTTCAAAAGAAAACAGAGGGAAGAGAGTAGATAATTAATAATCAAAGTAAAATGTATCGAGTTCTTCACAAAAGACAACAAACTGTCTTGTATCTGCAAAGAAAATCAGAAAAGAACTAACAATCTTCAAAAAATAACACCTCAGCAACAACAAAAAGAAAGTCATATAATCCTGTTAAACTTTATAATTTAAAAAAAAGCAAAGGAAAAATGACAAGAAAATCTGTGAACAAAAGGAATACAGCACAAAAATTATCATGGACAATGGATCTAATAACAAAAATACATATAACAAAATGACAACAATAAGCCATACCTACCAATAACATTGAATGTAAATGGATGTAATTCACGATTTAAAAGAGAAAGACCAAAAGAATGGATAAGAAAGCATGAGTTTTTAATATGCTGCTTACAAGAAACAAACCTTAGACATAAAAACAAACAGAATAAAAAAAAAACAAAGGATAGCAATATTCATATCAAGCTAACAGCAGTCAAAAGAAAGCAGGAGTAGCAATAATAGCTTCTGATCGAATAGATATCAAGTGCCATAATGAGTGTGATAGTTAGGTTTTCTCTAACAACATATTTGCTGTAGGAGCATGTGGGTGGAAGTTAGCCTGTCAATCAGGTCACACCTTGTTTGGAGGAGAACCGAGATAAATGGCTTGCTGGAGACAGGCTACTCTCCCTTTCTCCCTGGAGGCAAGCCACACACTTTCTTTTTCTACTTCACTTTGCTGTTGATGCACCACTTTGAGCCATGCTGATGGTGGCAGAGCCTTGGTTATGCTTCCTTTGACATTGGATCCACAAGAGACTGCACCCACTGACCTGTGATCTTGCGTTCTACACCATTGTGTGTGAGTGTGTGAGTCTGAAGAGGGATTTATGGACTAGTATTGAACTTATGAACTTGATATGGACAGGGATAGGATGTTTTCCTGATATATAACTACTACTTGATATAAAACACTCTCTTATACTTATATGAGTGTCTCTGCATTTGTTTCTCTAGTCAACCTGATCTAACACAATGACAAAGAAGGTCATTATATAACCACGAAGACTTCAATTGAACAAGGAACTCTAATTAATATCTATGCATCCAATGAAAGCATTTGTAAACACATTAATCAAGTTCTAAGGGAAATTAGGAGAAATGTAGACAATAACATGAGACTAAAAGACTTCAAAGCATCACTTTTGAGCAAAGAGCTTTCACCTCCAAAGAAACCAACATAGATGAAAAAGAATTAAACATACATACAATCACTCTGATCCTTTAGACATATTCAGACCACTTCACTGAACAAAAACATAATAAACTTTTTTTTTCTAATGCTGTGTTAGTCTGGATAAACTGGAAACAAATCCACAAAAACTCATATGTATAAGAGAGAGTTTTATGTAAAGGTTAAGTGCACATCAAGAAAACATTCCCAACCCAGTGCTGTCCAAGCCCCTAAGTCCAAAATTAGCCCATATGTCTGACACCAATCCACAAAGTCCTCCTCCATCTCAAAAAACAAACACAATTATGCCAGCTGCAGGAGGAAAGTCGAATCAGTGAACGTGTAAGCATCTCAGCGCTGGCAGGAGTCTCCACACGGCTGCTCCAGCACCCAGGGATGCATCGGGGTAGGTCCATGTGGCTTCTCCTCAGGGATGTCTTGCAGGAAGTGAGCCTTGCCAGCTGAAGCGGGGAACTGGCTAAGGCAGCTGAATCCGGGTGCGACCATCAGAGATCAAGATACCCAAGAACTAGAAAAGTGAGGCTCACTGAGCCATATATCTCTCCTCACTTCAATTAATCTCACAAGTATTTATTAGCCCAATTGGTACAATAAACCTTAATTATCTCAAATGCACCTGGAACATACTCTTCATAAGATATTTCATGCCATAAATCAAGCATCACTAAATTTTAAAAACTCAAGATACTACAAAATATATTTATTCAGATCATAATCCTATACTATAAAATTAGAAATAACCACATGAGTGTCAACAAAAAAATCAATTACATGGAAATTAAACATTTTAATTATAAAACAATGGGAGATTGATGAAATAAAGAACACATTTTTAAAAAGTCCCTGAAACAAATGAAAGCAAGAGTCCAAAGACCAAAATCTCTGAAACACCTACAAAGCAGTATGCAGAGGGAAGTTTAGAACAATAAGTACACACATCAAAAGGAAGAAATTATTAAATTCCTTAATAAATTGACTACAATAATTAGAGCAAGACTATCAAAGCAAATCCTCAGATACTAGAAGAAAAGAATAATGATTAGAGCATAAGTAAATTAATCACAAAAATTTAAACTATAGAAAAATCAACCAGGCAAGAATGTTCTTCTAAACGATTGACAAAATGATAAATCACTCACAAACCTAACAAAGGAAAAATGCAAAAATTACAAATAAGAAATTAAATGGGTGACATCACAACAGACCAACTGAAATAAAAATCCCAGTATTATGAAAAAGTACAGTCCAACAAATTTGAAACTCTAGAAGAATGGATAAAATTTTGAAACACAGTTCCTAACAAATTAATACTGATATAGAAAGATTCAACAGGCCTATGTAACAAAACAAACACTCAAAAACCAGATCTGGTCATTAAAAAATTCTCAACACCAAAAAGTCTAGGATCAGATGGTTTTACTAGGGAATTCTGTAAAGCATTTAGAGAAGAGTTAACACCAATCAATCCTACATGAACTATTTCACAATATGGAAAAGGATAATGTACTGTCAAACAAATTTTATATAAAATATGTAATGTATTATATAATATGTATTATTTACATTTTTGTTATAGGCATAACATTTTAAGTGTAATAACGTTAAAATTTTTTTTTAAAAAGAGAACTGTTACATCCTTAAAAACCCTCCAGATTCCTTAACTAAGAGACCTAAAGGCGGGTATGAATGTCAATAAAGGGAGGAAAAGTAAAAGTGAAACTGACATGGATTCTTTTGTGAAATACACCATAATTTCACAATTGATGTATGTATGGATTGTGATAAGAGTTGTATGAGGCCCTAATAAAATGATTTTAAAAAGCCCAAAAGAATGGCAGAGATTGGCACAGAGGAACCATGGAGAGGGCTCGCCTACTCTTTCAGACAGCATGATTGTCAGCAGATAGATAACTAGACACACTTTTTTAAAAATAAAAAGCAGCCCTGCCTGTTGATAGTTTCCCCTCTGTCATTAGCCATCAGCACAAGCCAGGGGAACCACTTTCCCAACTCTCCCCACCACCCATTTTCCCAGTCCTGGATCTAGCTACGGTTGCTGCCTGGCCAGGCTGCAGGGACCTGTCTCTGCATGACCAGCTTGGGGTGGATATAAGCACAAATAGATGGGGTTCTTGGCCCAAGCCAAGAGAGTTCCATTCCAACCCCCTCACAACACTCTCTACCTTTGGTAACCTGTGGAATTACATAGAATACCTTTTTTTTGGATGCATTATATTCAACAAACATATTACTCTTGGACCACCTAGATACATGGCAGTTATAGACCCAACTCTCCACCACCACTTGGTCATCTCCATCATCTGAAAAGAGCAAACCTGTCCCCTATCACCTGATCCACCAGAGGTCTATTACTGTAAGATAATGAACACAAATCATAAGAATGCAGGAATCAGAACCCTACTAGACACTAAAACATTTCCCTAGCCTTAATCTCAACCCTACTCCACCATCCTAAAAGACTACCAGGTAGTGAAACAACACACTACCAGACACTGTCCCCAGCTATCCAAAAGGGCTCTGGTCCACCTAGTCCTGATTTCCCTGCAGGACAAGGTCTAGACCAGTGTTATTCTTTTGTTTATTGCTGCTGTGTGTTCATTCTTATACTCTTCACCTCTTTAAAACAACTTCATGCACCATTCTTAAAATTCTTCCTTTAATCAGGATTTCCACAGTATATGTCAACAATATGTAAAGGAAAAAAATTATTATTTGACTTTTTTGCTGTCAATTTACTTTTTTTGTTGTTTTCTAGTCCCTCAATAAATCATTAAACTACAACATAGCACCCATATCAGAGACAAAGCTCTTGGGCAAAGCTTACAGTGTAAACACATATAGATTAACAGCATTTGCACTTCTTATCTAGTATCATTTTTTTCTATTCTTATTTTTAATTTTTTTATCTCTTGATTTTTCCTTATTTAAATTTAATAACTAAACTTTTATTTCATAGCCCATTTTGCTCTTTTTTTCTTGTTTTCCTTCTCTCTTTTTCTCATTCTCATAAAACCAAAAGCTGACTCTACCCTAATTTTTAGTTTGCTATCTCAAATATTATAAGCCAGTTCTCTGTCTTGGCAAAACAAAGCAATTTTTGTCTAATTTCCATTCTTTTAACCTACCAATTAAGACTACCTGATCCTTCCCTTTTTTGTTTCCTTTTTCTTTCCTTCTTACTTCTCTAACCCTTCCTCTTCCACACCTTGATCTCCCCATGAACAATTAACCAAAACCTCTCCCCAAAGATTAATATAAAGTGTATACCACCCCCCTTCTGCGCCACCTAGCAAAGTTAACTATTCGCACATATCCCCACCTCCTTTTCATTCCTAATAACTACACAAAGGTGTTAAGGAAACAACAGAAGATATAAATTCATACACACATACATACACACACACATCAAGAGAAACAGACACAAATAACTTGACACCAGTCAAACCTAAATGAAATGCCTGAAATTAAAAGGACTATGGAATTACCAGTAAAGTGAATTAAAAGAATTAGAATTTCACTTCAACAACAGTTGAAGAGTCAGAGAAAAAAAGTGGAAAAAAAATAGAAAAGCTAGAAACCTCATTACCTGCTTTAAAAGAAAACTCCAAACAGAAACTCTAAGGTCAAATACTACAATAACAGAATTACACAATATTATAAAAGGACATAGAAAAGGAATTGAAGAAACAGAAACCTGAATTATTGAGCATGAAGACAAATCCATAGGGTCCAATCTAAATGAAGAACAAGTAACAAAAATGCAAAAGAGACCACAGAAAGCTTAAGAGCAATGTGGGACACAACCAAGAGGAACAAATGAGGTCATACAAGGATTGTAGTAGAGGAAGAAGCAAAAAAATCCACCCAGAAAATAGTTTAAGAACACCTGCAAGTAAACATTCTAAGATTAGCCAGAGAAAAAGAATAATTACAAAGAGTCAACAATTAATATAACCTCAGATTTTTCAGCAGATAGAAGGTACACAAGCAATAAGGCAATGGAGTGACATACATAGATTCCTGATTGGGGGGGGAAAAAAAAAAACCTGTCCCCACAAAACTCTTAACCTAGAATCTTGTAGTAGCAAAATATCACTCAAATATGATGGAGAATAAAAGTATTCCCAGATAAGGATAAATTAATGGAAATAATAAAAACAAGACCAGCAGTACAAAAAATACTCAATGAGGTACTATGACAAAAAATAACAACTCACAAACCTGAAATGAACATACAAGAAAATTCCTCACAAAAGCAATACACAGAGAGCAACAACCAAAACAACAAAGTACTATAGTAAGAAGAAGGAAATTAAACACAACACCCATACACACTCACATACAACATGTGCACTCAAATATATCATGTGCAAATTTAAAGCAAAATGACAGTAACGAATACATATATATCAATAATGTCATTGAATGCTAATGGTCTAAAAGCACCAGTAAAGAGACAGAGAGTAGCAGAATAGATGAGAAAATTAATTCCATCGATATGTTGTCTACAAGAAATACACCTCAGAAGCACATACATGAAAATATTAAAAAATCAGATGCTGGACAAAAGCCTACCAAGGAAACAGCAACCAAAAGAAAGAAGGCATAGAAATATTAATCTCTGAGAAATAGACTTCAAGGCAAACATTGTAATAAAAGACAAGAACAGACACTCCATAATAAATGGATCCATAACCCCAAAAGATATAACTATACTAAATATATGCACCCAATGAAACACCATAAATATATTATTTAAATTTAAATTATTCCTATTTTATGATGTTATGAATAATGCTACTATTAATATTTGTATACATATCTTTGTGTAGCCTACATTTTCAGGTAGAATCCCAGGAATGGAAGTGTCTAGAAAAGGCAAATTCATAGAGACAAGCAGCAATGTGACTTGGGATGGGAATGAGGATTGACTATAAATGAGCATGAGGAACCTTTTGGGGTGGCAGAAGTTAAGGAATAGATGCATGTTCACATTATTTAAAACACTAGAGCTAGAGAACAAAGGAGAGAAAAGAGCTCACGTCTCTGAGGCACGGATTTGGGTGTACTAAATTGGCTTTCCTAATAGCTTATTCTTGACCTTTTGATTTGTTACTATACAATATATTAATTTTTTAAGTACATAAAAAGTGTCTCTGAACCCACAGACACATTTATCAGTTGAAGGACTGCCGTGGGACTTCAGCATGAAACCCTCTGTCCACTCTCTGGGGCAGGAGCGATTGATGATGGTGCAGAGTGTCACCACTAGAAAGAATTCAGGATCAGAACCACTTCCATCTCTTGCCAAAAGTTTGAACTCCCCAGCTGTCTGGTTATCTATCTGTCAGCTGAAGCACACTGCAGAAAGTGTTCACATAAATCCAAGAATGAATCATACTTGACATGAGGATGATAAGTCTGTGTAAACTAGAGAAACAAATTAATAGAGATGCACATGCGTATAAGAAAGAGGTTTATATACAAGAGCAGTTGAATATTGAGAAAACGTTCCAGCCCAGTCTAGATCAAGTCCATAAGTCTTATATTAGCTCATATGTCTGATACCAATTGATAAAGTCCTCTTCAGACCCACAAAACACATGCAATGACCCTGAATGCAGGAAGATCACAGATCAGTGGGTGCAAAGTTAGTAGTGGTAGAAGCATCTCAACAGGGGTCTCCATGTGGCTCTTCCAGTTTCAGGGCTGCATTATGGTAGGTCCATGTGACTTCTTCTCAGGGATGTCTCGCAGGAAGTTAGAGAGAGAGAAGTGTGTCTCCTGTCTCCAAGGAGGAAAATACAGGCCCAAAATTCTCAGGAGACGGCCATGCCCACAAGAGGCCTCATTGATTATATCTTGATTGAGAGGCCAGAATCATCCCTTCACTTGTAATCCTCAAATTGACACCAGATTATGTAACTCTGCAAGTGTTCAAAGATAAATTGCTCATTGGGTTTTAATGGATTTTCAAAGTTCTTTGTTTTTTTCCAAAGTAAGATATCCTGCATGACATGGCAAGTCAGAGTTAACACACATCCTAATCAGAATATATTTGAATAATTAATGTGCATTGTATTTGGTCTTACTATAGACTTAATATCATTACAATGAAAAGATATTGAATTGTCTTCTTCTACCCTTGATAGTAGTCTATGCTGAACAACTTATTTCCTGTCATCTACTCTGTGGCACTGAAAGCTGGCAATTTGATACTAAAGCATCTTAGTGCTAAAGGGTGAAGTTAACTATCTTCAACAATAATCAGAAACTGCATTGCCATGGACAACTAACATCCATCCGTCCATCCATCCATCCATCCATCCATCCATCCATCCATCCAACAAATACTCATTGAGTGCTGAATACGGAGCTCATTCATGTTAGAAGTTAAAAATAAAACAGAAAAACTCATACATGCCCTTGTGTAGCTTAGTTTAATAATTTAGAGTTCGATGTTGTGCTATCCTACTTATATGAATAAACAAATATAAAGAGATAAATGATTGTTCAGTAGAAGTTTATCATTTGAGGTGAGAGGGAGAGGGATTAGATAAGCATTGCTTAAAGGACACCGAGTCTCTGTTTATGGTAGTAAAATAATTTGGAAAAAGAGAATGGTGATGGTTATACAATATGATGAACATAGTCAATGCCACTGAACTGCACATATTAAAATGTCAAATTGGCAAATATATTGTTATATATTTACAACAATTTTAAAATAGAGAAAATGTAATTATGTTTGAATGTCACAAAGAAAATTATCCTGGTTAGATATGTTATAAATTGTTGAGGGAGTCAGGGAGATATAAGAGAAGACCTCCTTGGATAAGTAGGTTACATTTTAGCTGGAGCTGAAGGTTGATAATCCAGCTTTGAGGAGCATGGGGCATTATATTCCAAAGAGAGGAAACAGCAGGGTGACACAGGGTGAAACAGCTCAAAGGTGACACAGAGCTTCAAGTAGGAGCTCTTCAAATGATGAAACAAAATGGAGACTATTATAGCTGAATTTTAGAGTGTTATGAAATGAAATAGAGCGGATGATCAGGGACAAATCTTACAGGGTCAAGTAAGTCTTGGTAAAGAATTTGGATTTTATTCTCATAAGAGTAAAATACATTAGAAGAGTTAAAGTAGGAAATTGACTTAGCATAATTTAAATTTTTAAAAGATAATCCTGATTGTTTTGGAAAGAATATATTATAGCAGGGAATTAATGGAGGTTGAGGAATGTTTGAGTTATTCAGGACAATGGAGGCTGGAAGCTACTGGTGGTGATGGAGTGCTGAATGATTCTAAATTCTAGAAATCCCTAATTTTATTCCAGTAATTTCCCTCCACATCTATCAATTCTGTGATTTCAAGATCGAAATTTCTGCAGGGTGCTTCCATCATAAACCTCCCCTAATGTTCTCTGAGCTCACTCTGGGAGGAGGTTTTAGTTTACAATGTCTTTAGGTGGTAGTATAATATTTTGGGGCTAAAGTTTGCCTGTGACACTCTTAATCATTATTCAGAAAGTGTCCTGATGACTTCTATAAACATTCCACTCCAATGAACCACCTGGGGTCCCTCCTACCATAGACTGGCCACACATGTGGACAGGTCTTCAGAGGTCTTAGTGCTTGTGTATTGTCCCTGAGATCAAATAACATCCCTTTTCCAACGATTCTAGCAAAATCCATCGTATTTATCTTTATTAAAGTTATTTAGCATGCTCATTCCTGTATTATTCACAGAGGGCAGATATGGTACATCTATTTGGCTAGACTTGAATCAGTTGTCAACTGCTCAAGCTTATAGATGTAGGAAGAAGTCAGGTCCTTGTACAATACTGTCTGAGACTGGGGGGAAGCCAGTATTTTCAAGATCCACTGCAGGAATAAATAAGATCCTTATGTTATCTTTAAGTTGTGCCTCAAGGATCACTTATTTAGGCAGGGGTGTGGGTTGCCAGTACTGCTGTAATAGAAATACCGCAGTGGGTGGCTTCAATAAACAGACGTTTCTTTTCTCACACTTTAGGAATTAAGGACACCAATTCTGTCTAGAATAGATCAAATAATCAATTAAGGTGCATTGATAATTGGTGATTCCAATTGGTGATTGGAATGCAACAAAGCAGAAGGAAGAGTGGTTGAAAAACATGATCTGGGAGATAGAAATGAAACTGGAGATCTCACTATAGAATTTTGCAATTACCAACTCCTTGTCCATAGCAAATACTTTGTGTTTAACAACACAAACAGCAACTAGACACATGGACTTCTCCAGATGGAATACACAGAAATCAAATTGACTATATCTCAGAAAGAGGCAACAGAGATGCTCAGTATCAGCAGCTAAAATCAGATCATGGGCTGAGAGTGCTCATGTAAGTTCAGGATGAATGGCTCTCCAGTCAGTGCTGACTCTTAGCAATCCCCCTCGCACCCTAGCCCCACTGTGGATTTCCGGAATGGCAATTGTTTATGAGAGTAGAAAGCCCAGTCTTTCTTCCGGGGATCTGCTGGTGGTGGTTTTGCACTGCCAACCATGCAGATCCCAGCCCAATGCTAAACCACTACACTATCAGGGCTCCTGAGTTCAGGTTGAACCATAAGAAAAATTTTAAAAGTCTATGAGTCTACCCCACCTGAATTTCAAGAACATCTCCAGAACAGATTTGATACATTGAACACTAATGATAGAATACCTGGTGAGTGTGGGAGGACATCAAGAACATCATTTATGAGAAAGGCAAAAGGTCATTAAAAAGACAGGAAAGAAAGAACAGCTCAAAGTGGATGTCAGAAGAGACTCTGAAACTTGCTCTTAATCAGAGTAGTTGAGGCAAATGGAAGAGCAGAATAGACTATTTCAATTTGAGAAGACACAGTAAAATATTTTCATGAATGTGCAAAGACCTAGAGTGAAAAACCAAAAAGGAAGAACATGCTCAGCATATCTTAAACTGAAAGAATTCAAGAAAAAAAATCCCAAGTTTTAATGTTGAAAGATTCTATTGGGCAAAATATTGAATGATGCAGGAGGCATTAAAAGAATGCAGAGTCACTGTACCACAACGCACTAGTCAAAAGTCCATCATTTCAGTTGGTAACTTATTGGCAAGAGTGCTAAAGGAAGACGTTCAAGCTGCCTTGGAAGCATCAGCACAAAACAAGTCTTCTAGAATGGATAGAATACCAACCAATTCAAATGTTTCAGCAAGCTGATGAACCACTGGAAGTATGTACTCATCGATGCCAGGAAATTTGGAAGACGGCTACTGGACCAATTGATTGGGAAAGGTCAATACTTGTGTCCATTCCAAAGAAAGGTGACCCAGATTAGAGAACAACATCATCGATATCACATGCCAGTATAATTTTGCTGAAGATGTTGCAGCAGCACATTGTCAGGGAGCCACCAGAGGTTCAGGCTGGATTCAGAAGAGAACCTAGAACAAGGATTTCATTTCTGATGTAAGAGGGATCTTGGCTCAAAGCTGAGAATATCCGAAAGATGTCTACTTGTGCTTTACTGACTATGCAAAGGTATTCAACAGTGTGGATCATAAAAAACTATGGATAGCCTTGAGAAAATTAGGTATTCTAGGACACTTCATTGTACCTGGGTCAAGAGACAGTCTTTCTTCAGAGGATTGTTGTTCGTTGTATCGTATTGCCAACCATGCAGATCGCAGCCAACACTAAACGTCTATACTACCAAAAACAACTCATCTTGTGCAAACAGTACAAAGGAATACTATGTGGTTTAAAATCAGGAAAGGTGCGAGTCAGTGTTTATCCTCTCATCATACTCATTCAATCTATTTGCTGAGAATGTTCAGAGAAGATGGCTTATATGATGAAGAATGTGGCATCAGGGTCAGAGGAAGGCTTATTAACAACCTGTGCTATGCGGTTGAAACAACCTTGCTTGCTGAAAGTGAGGAGAACTTGAGGCACTTGCTGATGAAGATCAAGGATTTCAGTCTTCAGTATGAATTACGACTCAAGGTAGAGAAGACCCAAATTCTCACAACTGGACCAATAGCTAACATGATAAATGGAGAAAATATTGAAGTTGTAAAGGATTTTGTCTTGGATCCACAATCAGTGTTCATGGAAGCAGCAATCAAGTGATCAAAAGATGCCTCGTATTATGTAAATCTGCTGCACAATATCTCCTTAGAGTATTATAAAGGAAGGATGCTACTTTGAGGTCCATGGTGTACATGACACAGGCCATAATATTTTCCACTGCCTCATACACGTGTGACAGTTGGATATTGAATAAGGACGACTGAAGGAGAATTGATGTTCTTGAATTGTGGTGCTGGCAAAGAATGCTGAAGGTACCATGGACTACTAAAAAGACAAACAAATCTGTCTTGAAAGATGTATGGCCAGAGTGTTTCTCAGAGGCAAGGGTGATGAGGTCTCTCCCATGCTTTGGACATGTTGTCAGGAGAGCCCAGGCCCTTGAGAAGGACACTACGTTTGGTAAAGAGCAAGAAGGCCCTCAACGAGATGGACTGACCTAGTGACCGCAACAATGAGCTCAGGCATAGGAACAATCGTGAACGTGGGGAAAGAACGGGCAGTGTTTCCGTTGTAAAAAAGGGTCGGTATGGGTTGGCACTTAACAAGAGGAGACCAATTCAGGGTACCAGCTTTAAAGGAAGACTCTCTCTGTCTTTCTACGATGGGAAAAATCCTGTTTTCATATTTTCTGGTGATCCTTAGGCATCCATCTTCATGGGGCATGTTATCTTTCCTTCTGTTTGTGCTTGCTTTCTCTTGTGTCTGATCTGCTCTTTAGAGCTCAAAACTGATTTTCTGAATATCCTCTTACACCAATGCTATTTATCCTCTCTTAACCCTATAAAGCTGAGTGTGACATTTTTGTAACATGTAAGTAAATGCATATATTAATATATAGAGAGAGAACAATGAAAGTAAAGAATAAAAACAAAAATTTTCCCCCTGAAATTAAAATTTCAGGCATTATTGGGCTAAATAGGATTGCATCCATAAATAAAGGATTAGTGCATAATTCATAGAGAAGTGATATGAGGTGATGTCTTCAACACATAATTTTGAGTGCTTATCCTATGCTAAGGAAACCTGGTTAGGTAAGGGGTTACTCATTAAGCTACTAGAAAGATGTAAAATCTTGGAAACCCAAAGGGTGAAGTTCTACTCTGTCCATTGAAGTTTCTATGAATCAGAATGGACACCATAGGAGTGGATTTGGGTTTGGACTAGCCTATTGTGTTAGACTGGATTGACTAGAGAAACAAATCCAGAGACACTCATATTGTGTGTAAGAGAGAGCTTTATATCAAAGAGCAATTGTATATTGATATAACCTTCCAGCCCCATCCAGACCAAGTCTGTAAGTCTGATATTAGGCTATATGTCTGATACTAGTCTATAACTTCCTCTTCAGACTCATACAGCACATGCAGTGATGCTGAGTGCAGGAAGATCACAAGCTGGTGGATGAAAAGTCTTGTGGATCCAATGCTGGTAGAAGCATCTCAGTGCAGGTGCAGATCTTCACGTGGCTTGTCCAGCTCTCTGGGTGTTTTGCCCGCAGGAAGTTGAAGCAGAGAGAGTGCGTATTCTGCGTCCAGGTAGAAAGAGAAGAAGTCCCTAGATCCTCATGAGTAGACCACAGCCACAAGGAGGCATCATCAGGCTGTGACTGATTGACAGGGAAAAAGGGAAGAAAGGCCAACTCTAACCAGCCTTAGAGATCTTATAGGTGTTCTGTTCACACACCAAGCTTTTGATGAGGTCTTTCTATAGCTTCCCTTGCTAACAGAAATAAAACCTGATCTTAATATGGCACTCTAGCTCTACTGTGGTCCACCTGTAACAGTATGCCCCAGCTGAGGTTCATCTATATCGGTAATACCATTCCCTCCGCCCAAAAGAGCATCCTGGTTTTTCAAAATCCCACTAATTCTCAAGGCTTAGCTCCAAGAAGCCATAATTCCCCAGACAAAGGCCCATAGTTCCCTTCCTCGGTGCTTCTATGGTCTTCTGCACGTGCGTCTACTGTCACGTTTACTACTACCTGTTTGATTGTGGACTCTGTGTTTACCTGCCTCCCTCCTGAGATCTCCTGAGATCATGATCCACTTGAGGGCAAAGGCTGGCCTCACATAACCCCAGTTATGACTCTGAGTATACTGAGAATGTCCTCACCAAATTACAAAAGCCCTATGGAGTTTGATTTCTCATGGACAGAGATTCTTATTTTATTTTATTTTTTAGTTCCTTTAAAAAAAATCATTTTATTCGGGGCTCATACAATTCTCATTACAATCCACACATCCGTCCATTGTATCAAGCACATTGGTACATTTGTTGCTATCATCATTCTCAAAACATTTTCTTCTACTTGAGCCCTTGGTATCAGCTCCTCATTTTTCCCCTCCTTCCCCACCCCTTCTCCTTCAAGAACCTTCAAGAATAATTTATAAATTATTATTATTTTGTTGTGTCTTACACTGTCTGACTCTTCCTTCACCCACTTTTCTGTTGTCTATCCCCCAGGGAGAGGGTTATATGTAGATCCTTGTGATCACACAGATTCTTAATGTGTTAGATGAAACAGAACAAAACAGATATGGAGGAAATCCATGGTTTCTTTCCAAAAAGCCCTACTCCCCCACTGAGTTTGTGTGTGTATGTGTGTGTGTGTGTGTGTGTGTGTGTGCATCTCTTTTAGATATAGAAAGTTTTATTCTCACACATCGTTGCAAGCCTTTTTTGTAACTACTACTCAACACCCTATTAATTTAGCAGTAATTTGCAGTCAGCTGTCAGTGAACATAATGGTTCCCTCTTGTTGCCACATATGCTGGACTGTCATCAATCATTGTGGTGAATGGGAGAAATAGAAGGGGAGGGGAGGGACATTATTTAGTTTCCCTTTTCCTGCAGCAATCCAAATACTAGTTATTCTTGAGAATTCCTGGTTCTCATGACACTACCACTCTCTATTTACTTTAAAATGCCTAAATCAGAGCAAGTTAATGCAGTCCTCCCTAGTCAATTATAATGGATGTATTGTAGTGGTTAACACTCAGACTCTAACGTGAGTGGAAAGTAGTAGAATTACCTTCCAAATGAATCTCATTCCCAGAAAATGCACTTCAAATACAGTCATCAAATGTCAATTGAAGCTTACATGTTGCTATGATGTTAAACAGGTTTCAGTGATCCTTCTAGACCAAGATAGATGATCTACTTCTTGAAAATCCACCAATAAAATCTCTATAGACCACAATAGTCCACTCTCCAACCAATTCTGGGGATAGCACAGGATGAGGCAATGGTTTCTTTCATTGCGCAAGAGGCATCATGAGTCAAGGATGGAGTTAACAGCTGCTAATAACAGCAACAACAACTAATTAAAAAGACACAATTATGGAAAATATTTATGAAAACATGTTTTTGGTAAGTAAGGTTGTGCTGGATGCACTGAAACTGAAGAAAGTTTCCTGGATAAATCTCCTGGTTTGATGAGGAGAGGAAAGTGTCAACTCATTACCATCAAGTCAATGCTGGCTCATAACAACCCGATAGGAAAGAGAAGAACTACCTCTGTGGGTTTCTGAGATGTAACTTTTTATGGGACTAGTACACCTCATCTTCATCCCCGGGAGCAGCTGGTAGGTTCAAACTGCTGACCTTGTGGTTAGCCGCTCAATGCATCGCCCACCACACCACCAGAGCTCCTTGGAAGAAGGTATAGAGTGTTGTTATTCAGTGAGTCAGTTCCACTATATTTGATGTTACTAGAAAATATTTATCCCTTCTGGGAAAAAATCAGATGAACTGCATGTGTTTGCAGAAGGTTTAAAGTTTTAGTTTATATACCGGTTGGAAATGACTTCCCAGAACCTTGTGTTGAAAATGACTGTGAAGTACTCCGGAATGCACTGGGAAAATATGATCCAGTGAAAGATGGCCCAAGGAAATTATATCACCAATGAACAAAGAGTCTGACTCTACCAAGAAATCGAGTGGGGTGGGGAAATGAAATAACCTTCAGTTTTAAATTTATCTCTCAAGCCAAGTATTCCTATGTGAACAAGAACAACGTCTATTGGTGTTGTTCAGATAATGGGAGATAATTCTGGAGTTTCTGAGAGCCATCTTGCTACCAAGAGGAGAGAAGCTATTAAAAATAAAGACAATGCTAAGAATTAGAGCCCAGAGATGCATAGATTCTAGTTTCCAATGACACCGTTTCCCAAACCTAGGTCTAGCCACCCCTGTAGTCAGAAACATCTACTCTTTAGACTTCACTTACATGAGCCAATTATATAACTTTGTTTACTTACATCATTATGACCTGGGGTTACGTTATTTGCATCCAAAGTGCCATAATATGTTAATAGGAAGAGCCTAGAGGGGAGTACATTTCAGTAAGTTCACTTAATTTCTTTTGACTTTCAGTGGCCTTATCTGTCAATGGAAAGTAATAAAGTAATCTGTATCTGTTTAATAGGATTTCTGTAAAGTCTAGCTGGGATAAAAGATATTAAAGTTCGTTGAAAAATGTGTGTGGGTTAAAAAAATTAAATTCCAAGTGTGTGTGTGTGTGTGTGCTTGTATGTGTGTATGTGTGTCCTGAGAGGCGAAGAGGTAATGTGTATGTATGATAATAGTAGATAATTCACTACTTTGTTTTGTTATTTTGGAAACCCTGACCCATAGAAATATGCTGCTATCTGTGTGGTTTTCAACACATAAACCAAGGGCAGCATATTATTTGCCTTGTTGGATCTACTTTTTCAAGGGAGTTTTCTATCATATGATTGATTAGTTTATACATTTTCTTGCAGTATCCTAAAATTTTGTCTAAACTTAGTGATTTTTTCCATGTGACCCCACTCCCTCACGCACATTTAGCACTGTGATATAAATCCTCTGTGGACCTGGCTCTTCCATTGATTTTGAGTCTCTCCAAAGGGCAACAGAACATCAATGCTGGGAAGCCTTCTTTAGTGCTTTCCAGGTTTATGAATGCCCCATTCTACCCATCACCCCTGTTACAGCTTCCATTACCCAATCTCTGTGCATTTTTTGTATCTCCCAAAGGTGTGGAACCCAGTGAGCTTGCCTGTAAAACTAAGATTTTTATCCCCATTACTCATTACTCAATGCCTCTCCTGGTTTGAGATGCAAAGATAAAGCCTACATAGTCCAACCACCGGGCAGGGGGGTGTCTCCTAATCATTCTGGATATTAACATGGATGGATGATTTTAATTCTGTTTGTTGTTGTTGTTGTTGGGGCCATGTTGAATTTTATTCTTGACATAGGGTTCATTTGAAAGGATACATGTTCCAGAGAGTAATCCAAGTATCTTTGAAAGTCAACCTATCCTTCTACCATTCAAATAACTCAAATAAGTGGACATTCCATTATCCTTCCTTATATTACTAAGGATTCTTGGAGAAGTTTTAGTTTTTATAGTAACTGCTGGTTTCTCTGGTTTGTATTGCATTTTATATCTTCCTTCATGCTATATCTTTTGAGTGCTTTTTCTTTTCCATTCCAAATTGCCTTGCTGGATGCTACCTTGGTTTTTCAACTGCCCCAAATTCCACTGCTTCAAAACTGTGTGGTAGACTTTCCTGAAGGCTTGGAACCATGGAATGAATTATACCAAACCCATCACAGAAAACATTTCGGGTTTTAGGTTTGACATTTCTGCCTTTTAAATCCTATTAGCTAATTCTAATTCTACTGTCGCACCTACTTCATATTTCATCCAGTTGTCTGGTCTATTGCTAGACCTCCTCCCTCCTTGGTGTTTCTCCTTCTCCATGGATAGTGTATTCATCCCAACCTCCTGAATTCCTATTTAACTATTATTCAGAGAAGTTTAGCTCTTTTATTGTCTTTTCCCCCCTTTTTATTGTTTTATTAGGGGCTCATACAACTCTTATCACAATCCATACATACGTCAATTGTGTAAAGCACATTTGTACATTCATTGCCCTCATCATTCTCAAACATTTGCTCTCCACCTAAGCCCCTG
>NW_022106189.1:6283656-6288345 GCF_000313985.2 Echinops telfairi | reverse complement strand
ACATAGATCTATTTCCCCATCCTCATATATAAATATATTTACATATATACATGCCTTTATTTAGACCTCTATAAATGCCCTTTGCCTCCTAGCTCTTTCCTCTATTTCCTTTGTCTTTTTTCTTGTCCAGCTATCATGCTCAGTCTTCATTTGGGTTTCAGTAATTCTTCTTGGTTACATTACCCTTGATCACACCCTACCAGGCTTCCCACACCCTCCTCACCCCCAATTTGGTTAACTTGCTCCCTTGTCCCTGGTTTGTTAACACCACTACCTTTCCCTCCACCTCCCCCTCTCGCATGTCCCCCTGGAACTGTCTCTTTTATTATATTTTAACCCCATTTTCCCATGAACATTTTGAAGCCCTTTAATATGTTTAACAAGTGGTGCTCCTAAAACATAGAGCGTTCTCCCTAGTTGTCTCCCTGAGAGGCATTATGCACCCAGATTTTAAAATAATTTCATTCTCATTATGACCATTGATAAGTTTTCACCAATTTTGTGGGTAACATGTGTGAAAGGACCAAAGAAGTGTCCTGATCTTTATTAGATCCAGCAAATATTAACTGTTATCATTGGGACTGTTATCATATAAACTAGGTGTTCTGAATGAATGGAGGGATGGAGGGATGGATGAATGAATAAATGAACAAATTAGAATTGAACATTAACCTGGGGGATTGGGCTCCTAGGAGTCTTTCAGAAGAATACCATCACCTTTCTCATCTGTTTTTGATTGCATTAGCTTTTCTTACTGAATCTGTAGAAAATCTTCCAATAGCCCAGCAACACGGGGGACACATGTTCCCACAATTTCAGTTAGCAGATAGGAAAGCTGAGGCCTAGAAATATGACATACACAGAGATATGGGCCTGATGAGATTCTCTGCAGACTGCAAAGAGCTTACCCACTGGCCACTGGAGTATAGCTTTTTGGGTTCAAATCCCAGCTGTAGCACTTAATAATGTGTGACCTTCAGCAAATGATTAATTGCACTTCTCTGGGCCTCAACATCCTCATTTGTAAAATGGTCATTATACTATTGCCTACCTCTTAGGGATTGTGATGATTAATTAAAATAATTTAAGTGAAATACGTGGCATGGCCTCTACCTAGATATACAGCACTACAAGACATGTAAGTCCCTGTGCAGGCTTTCCCATTCCTACAACTCCTTTACTAAGTCCTCCTTTGGTGCTCCATTCTTCTTATTACTAACACCCACATCCACCCTCTGTCATCATGGGCAAATATTCATTCTCTCCTTAGGGAACTAGTCCAGATGTTCTCAACTCTTTGGCTTATCCAGGCACTCCCGTCACTTAAATTCAACCTTCTAGGAACCAGGTTTTAAGCTCTGACAGCAAAAGACCAAAACACATATTTAAAAACTAGTCTAGCACAATGAGAGAACAGAAAAATAAAGGTGTGAGTGCTGCTGGGTGGCCTGGGTTTCCTTCTGCAGTTGTAATTCACAGCAGAATGTTCTGAGATCTTTAAGAATCAAAACAGGACTGCGGTGGTGTATTCCAAAACAAGCTCTGGTAAAATCTGCTTAATGAAAACACACACACACACACACACACACACACACACACACACACACACGCTTCCAAGAATATGGAGCTTGTGAAAGTTTGAATAGTATAATGCTCTTAGCATCTTAAAGATTTGTGATACAAATTAACGTATCTGGCAAGTCCTGTAGAAAACCAAATTACACCATTTTTAAAACAAGGAATTCCAAAACATATTTGAAAGTGAATCTTTTTTTTCACCCCTTAAATCTCTAATTAGCCTGAAGTTCTACAAACATATTCTTGGCAATGATCATTTGATGATTTCCACAATGTTCAAACTTGTTGAAAAACAAGGATGTTAATTTGAGGACTAAGCAACACCTGACCCAAGCCATGGTGCTTTTAATAACCTCCAATGCATGTGAAAGTTGGGCATTGAATAAGGTAGACAGAATGAAAATCTATGCATTTGAATTATGGTGCTGGTGAAGAATATAGAAGTACTATGGATTGACAAAAAAACAACAGGGTGCTTCTTAAAGGCAAGGATGGTGAGACTTTGCCGTACATACTCTGGACATGTTGTCCAGAGACCAATCCCTGGAGAAGGACATCAGACTTGGTAAAGCAGAGGGACAGCAAAAAAGAGGAAATTCCTCAAGGAGATGGAGTGACACACAGACTGCAGTAATGGGCTCAAGTATAAGCACAATTGTGAAGATGGAGCAGGCCAGCCAATTGTTCCAACTGCACCAATGTTCAAGAAACCCAAGTGATATTTTGCAATGGGAAAATCTGCTGCACAAAACCTCTTTAAAGTGTTGAAGAGCAAGAACCAAGTCACAGGTGGGGAATATCTGGCCCTTGTGATTAGCAGCCCAACACATAACCCACGATGCTACCCAGACTGCTGCCATCACATTAGAGGTGGGTAATTTAATGTTTGACCAGTGTGGCCCAAGAAATGATGCTATAATACCCAAATGGCCTTTGGCAGAAAGAAGTTTCCACCTCTGGACTTAATAGCGTGACTGACCATGGTATTTTCCATCACCTCATATAGATGAAACAGTTGAACAATGAATAATGAATAACAGAGAGGAATTGATGCATTTCAATTGTGATGTTGGTGAAAAATATTGACAGTGTCATTGGCTCCCAGAAGAATAAATGTGTGTCTTGGAAGAAGTAAGTCAGAATGTGCCTTAGAATCAAAGATCGTGAGGCTTCAACTCATATATTTTGCACACTCCAGTCCCTGGAAGAGGGCATCAGGCTTGGTAAAGTAAAGGGTAAGTGGAAATGAGGAAGAATCTTAATGAGATGGATTGACACAATGGCTGTAAGAATGGGCTCAAACATGCCATTTGGAAGGGTGGTGCAGGCCTTGGGGTATTTCTTCTATTGTCCACAGAGGTTGTAGGAGTCAGAACCTACTCGTTGCACCTAACAATCATGTGCAGAGAATCAGCTTAGAAGTATTTTAAATTTATAATGAAAAATGAGCATATTTTGTGATTCATAGCATGCTGCAGGACCATACAAGTCTGCATGAGAATGTCAATCATAAGAAGAGAGGGCACAGTTCTATAATTGGTGCATACCTAGTCCAAGCTCATCTGTCACAGGAAAAAAGTAATTGTAAATATGTGTACCAGGGCTTTGTTTTCAAGTCTGTTGCCAGAGTTAATTTAGCAAATGTGTAATATTGGTCTTAATAATTGACATAACTGGACTCAAATAGGAATGACTGGATTGAAATGTTCATAGGTCTTATAATTCCCATCAAAGTACAAAGATAGCCAAATTCTTTGGAGAAAGGACATGTCATGCTGATCTGATAAGAGCGGAAGACAAGAAGGTTAATCGGTAGCAGGTTGGGAATAGGTTGTGAAAGATTTGAATAACATTAAGGGAGTTAGACTTGCTCCTCCTGCAGGTAGAGGAATGAAGGAAAGGCACTCAAATGTGGGATCATATGATTGCACTGTTTGTAAAGATTTTTTTTCTTGTGTGCTTTCACTTTAAATACAATGAGTACGTTCTTCCTTTCTGGTTTTCTAAGTCTAGGTTTTTGCACGTTTCTTTATAATACTTTATTTTGTTTTCAAAGCTACCCTTTCACATTTTCTGCTCACCTCTTTGACTTCATCATTTCTTCCATTTGCCTTAGCTACTCTATGATTAAGAGCAAGTTTCTATCTCTTCTGACATTCACTTTGACCTTTTCTTTCTTTCCTGCCTTTATAATGAACTTGATGTCCTCCCATGTGTCCTCAGGTCTTCTTTCATTAGTGTTCAGTGTGTCAAATTTGTCCTTGAAATTCAGGTGAGATGTGCTCCAGGCCATATTTTAACTCTTATAGACTCATTTTAATTTTCTTCTGCTTCCACCTGAACTTACATATGAGCAATTGATGGCTGGTTTCACAGCCAGTCCCTGCCCTGATTTTAGCTACTTATATTGAGCATCTCTGTGGTCTCTTTCCACAGATATAATCAATTTTAATTCTGTGCATTCCATCTGGAGAAATCCATGTATTGCCTTTTGGATTGTTGAAAAAGGTATTTGTGATGAAGAAGCTGTTGGTCTTGCAACATCCTTTCATGCCATGTCCATTTTTGTTTCTATCACCAAGGCCATATTTTCCCACTGTACCTTCTTGTTTTGTTTCCAACTGTTGCATTCCAATAGCCAATAATTATCAATACATCTTAATTCAATGCTTCATCAATCTTCAACTGAAGACATTAGTAAAATTCTTAGCTTTTTTTTCATCATTAGCTTTTGTGGTTGGTGCATAAATTTGACTAATAGTCGCATTGACTGGAGTTCCCTGTATGTGGGTAGATATTATCCTATTACAGACAGTCTTATACTTCAAGATAGATCTCACAATATCCCTTTGACATTGTAGGCAATGTCATTCCTCTGGCATCTGTCATTCCCCGGCATAGTAAACCATATGACTGCCAACTAATGTGACTTGATTCAAATGGTCAACATTAGTCATTTCACTAATGCCTAGGATATCAATCTTTTTTTTAAAATCGTTTTATTAGGGGCTCATACGACTCTTATCACAATCCATACATACATCAATTGTGTAAAGCACATTTGTACATTCATTGCCCTCGTCATTCGCAAAACATCTGCCCTCCACCTAA
>NW_022106189.1:6260739-6283245 GCF_000313985.2 Echinops telfairi | reverse complement strand
CGCTCCTCCCTGAGACCTCTTCGTCTCCTCCCCGAGACCCCTCTGCAAGGGGGTCTCCAGTGGCCTACAAATGGGCTTTGAGTCTCCACTCCACACTCCCCCCCTCATTCATTATGGTAATATTACATTCCATTTTATTTTTGATGACACTAATTTTCCTAAGATGGTATTTTCCACATTCCAAATTATTAATATTTGTTTGTAACTCTTTCTTCTCATTTGGGTCATGCCCCATCAGCAAATGAACGTCCCAAAAGCTTTATTCCCGAAGGCTTCACCCCACTATAGTCTGATCGATGTACTTTGAGAAAGCAGCTCTTTCTTAGTCATATTTGTGGTACTTCTGACGCGAGGGGTTCATCTTCTGGAATGATCTCTCCCAGACAATGTGAAGCATGGAGCTGAACTATTAACCTGTTGGGATGGAAGGCAATACACAAAGTCCACACAATAGACTCAAACATGTCAATGATCATGCATATGGCCCAGGACCAGGAAATATTTGGTTATGTTTACAAAAGTTTGCCATAAATTAGAATCAATTGATGTCAGCTAATAATTATTAGGCAGGTATGTTGGGATATCCTGATTGACAAGGGTGATTCAAAGAGCTCAGTTGCCATTGCAAGTACAGTTGTGAATTGAGTATGGTAAACTCTTTGTGCCCTCTAACCTGTGAATTTATGGATCTGTAAAACATATTAATCTATACATATAAAAGCTCAGTCATTCATTAATAGCTCAGTTTAGATTGAGCCAAAAGTGTGCTCTCTAAAGAGATGGGAAAATAGCAATGTAGGAAGTATACTTAACCTACATAAGAAAACTTATAGTTTTAACACTTATGAAAATCAGTATTGCTAATTATAGTCATTCTTATCCATTCATTAACAGAGACACAGCAGGGACATCATTTGTCTCCTTTTCCTTCACTAGTATTGCATTTAATTATTCTGTGTAGTTAAAGCCCAGTAGAATGAAAATAGTATTTCTTCTCAAATCATGACTAATTTGAACTTCAGCAATCCAGCCTGGCTTCCTCAACGCCCATTCTGGGCAGTCCATGTACTGACTTTGAATTGTTTTTGAGGACAATGGTGACTTGAATATAACAAGAAGAATATTCCATCTTTATTTTCAGACAAGAAGTTTCTTCTTGTTAAACAAGTTCTTCTCCCATGTGCCCTTTCTGAGGGTTTTAGAGAGGAAATATGAGGGACTTTTTGGGCCGATGTCTCCAGAAATTGCCTTAATAGAGAAATTTTCTTGAGGGGTTATGTTTCTATTTAACATTTGTAATGTTCAGGCAAGAACCAAACCAAAACAAAACAAAATATTTCATTATCTTTCTGTCCCACAACATCAGCAGCAGAAAAGAGATAAGCCAGGTCCCAAATGAATTGGTGGCCGTGTAGGCTGGCAAGATCTCTAATGTGACTTTTTAACAAGCAGTCTTTAACGTGCAGGAACACTCACAATCTTGGTGCTGAGTGATAAGAATAATTGTATTCATTACACAGTTGAACACAGAAACATACTTCTGAAATATTTTCCTTGTCTAGAATTACACAGAATTCTGCTGAGTGGCACATTCAAGTGAATTGTTATGAGGAGGGTTCCAATGAGCTATTCAGTGGCAGAGAGACTTCATATTTAATTTAATTTCCCAGAACCAGGGTATTATTAAGAAAGGCACCAGGCAACCATTGAGAGTGAGTGCACAAGAGGGGACCAACCCAGGGACAAGGGAACAACAAGTGAACTAAAATCAATGGAAATAAGGTCATAGGATGCCTAGTAGGGCTTAATCAAGGGCAATGTAGCAGCGAGGAATTTCTAAACCAAAGTGAAGGCTGAATATGATGGTGGGACAAGAGGGAAGTAAAAAGGGAATACAGGAAAGAATCAGGAAGCAAAGGACATGTATAGAGGCCTAAATACAGGTATGTACATATGTACATATGTAAATATATATATATACACATATATATATAATGAGAGGGGAATAGAACTATGTACTCATATCTATGTTAAGAATTAAGGTGCAGATGGACATTAGGCCTCAACTCAAGTACTCCCTTAACACAAGAACACTTTGTTCTAACAATCTGGCATTTGTGATGCTCACCTTCCTGACACTGTTGCTGAGGACAAAACTGGTACATAAGCAAATGTGGTGAAGAAAACTGATGGTGCCTGGCTATCAAAAGATATAGCGTCTGGGGTCTTAAAGGCTTGAAGATAAACAAGTGGCCATCTACCTGAGAAGCAACAAAGCCCACAAGGAAGAAGCACACCAGCCTGTGTGATCATGAGGTGTCAATGGAATCAGGTATCAGGCATCTAAGACCCAGAATAAATCCAGACCCAAGTGAATGGGGAGGGGGGCACATGGAGTGGAGACTCAATGACCATCTGTAGACAATTGAACATCCCCTCACAGAGGGGTCACAGGAAAGAGATGAACCAGTCAGGGTGCAGTGTATCACCAATGAAACATACAACTTTCCTCTAGCTCTTTGGTGCATCCTTCACCCAACTATCATGACCTCAATTCTACCTTACAAATCAGATTAGACCAGAGCATGCACACTGCTACAGATAAGAACCCACAACACAGGGAATCCAGGATAGATAAACCCCTCATGGCCAACAAGGAGAGTAGAGATACCAGAGGGATTAGGGAAGGGAGTGGGTGGGGGAAGGGGGAATTGATCACAAGGGTCAATTAGAACCCCCTCCCAGGGGAACAAATAACAGAAAAGTGGGTGAGGGGCAATGAAGGATGATGTAAGACATGGAAAAAATAATCTATAACTTATCAAGGGTTCATGAGTGAGGGCAGGCAAGGGGAGGAAGGGGGAAGAAATGGGGAGCTGATATCAGGGACTCCAGTGGAAGAGAATGCTTTCAAAATGATGATGGTGGCATATGTGCAAATGTGCTAGACACATTGGAGGAATGTATGGATTGTGATAAGATATGTAAGAGCCCCCAAGAAAAGTATTTAAAAAAAAGAAAAAAGGAAGTCTTACTAATCATGACTCATGTTTTTAAATCTAGCTTACAAGTAGCAGTCTTCAAAGCATGCTGATTCAGGAATGGACACAAAAACACTTCAGAGTTCCAGTAAGTATATATCTTTTTATTTGGTTATAGAAGTAACATAAACTTTTATAATGAGGTTGGAAAAATTCACTCCCCTACCTAATTGGAGACAGGACTTTGGTATACAGTGAAATCAAGGGTTTTCTCACAAGATTTGCTATTGTGGGGAATACTCCTTTGCTCATTTGGCTTTAAAATGAACAAAGATCTAAAAACAGAACAATATATTCAAAAGTACTTAGTATGCTCAAGTTAATTGTTGCAGTTACTTTTTCAATCCTTTATTTTTTTCCTTTTCCAGGGATTTGTACTTCGTGAAAACATGTTCAAAGGAAGCAATGCAAACCATGACAAAATTTTCTATTCTTCTTACAATCCATGCTCTCTTCAATATTCTCTGTCAACACCATTATTCAAATACATAAATCCATCTCTGGTCTTCTTTATTCATTATACATCTTTCTCGCATATGTATCACTACTGAAAAAACATGGTTTGGATCAGGCTAACCTTAGTAATTAAAGTGACATCTTTTTAAAGGTTTCTTAAAAGGTCTTAAACAATATTTTTTGCAGTAATATATCACTTGATTTTCAACTGCTTCTTCCATAGGTGTTGATTGTGTATCAAGTAAATTGAAACCTTGATAACCTTTCTTTCTTTTCATGATGTCTAATAGACCAATGGTGAAAAATGTTGCTCTCCCTTAACTGGTGTGCAATTCACACTGAGGAATGTAATCTTGGATTTTCAACAGTGAAAGTTTCAGTTCTCTTCAGCAGGTTATGGCATCTAATCTCACAGGTTAATGAGTTTTTCTCTTTCCTGATGCTGTATTCTTCCTGATACAGTCCATCTCCCTTAGATTATTTGCTCAGTATACAAATTAAACAAGTGTGGTGAAAGGAAAGAATCTTGGTGCACACTTTTTCTCTTTGAAACCAAACCCTCTTGTTCTGTTCAAATGACTGCCTATGAGTCTATGTGCACATTCTGCATAAGCACAATTCAACGTCCAGTAATTCCTGTTCTTTGCAAAGTTATCTATAACTTATTATGGTTCACATACACAAATATCTGTGTCATCAATGAAAAACATGTAACCATCTTTCGGGTATTTTCTGCTTTTGATCAAGATCCATCTGATATCAGTAATGACATCCCTATCCCAAGACATCTTCTGAACTCAGCTTGAATCTCTAACAGTTTCTTGTCAAGTATTGCTGCTGACTTTTTTTTTTTAGAATCACTCATGTGTCACAAAAGAATTTAAGTCCATTTCAATTTTAATATTCCTCTTTTTCTACCCTACATATCCGGCTGGACCGGAGGAGGTGCACTGGCACAGATAGGAACTGGAAATACAGTGAATCCAGGACAGATGAGCCCCCCAGGACCAGTGGAGAGAGTGGTGATGGCGGGAGGGTGGAGGGAAGGAGAGGGAGAAAGGGGGAACAGAGGACAAGGTCTACATGTGGCCTCCTCCCTGGGGGACAGACAGCAAAGAAGTGGGTGAGGGAGATGTGGGATGGGGTAAGATATGATAAAATAATAATAAATTATAAATTATCGGGGGCTCGGGGGGAGCGGGGAGGGAGAGGGAAAAATGAGCTGACACCAGGGGCTCAAGTGGAAAGTGGGTGTCGTAAGAATGATGAAGTCAACATATGTACTAAAGTGCCGGACACAGATGACGTATGTACAGATTGTGATGAGTTGTATGAGCCCCTAATAAAATGATTATTTTTTAAAAATTCCTCTTTATAACTATTTAGGCCACTGTTTAGATATAATGGGCCAGAAACTGAGTGGTTTTCCACGATATGACCCTTCTCTTTCCCGCCCGCATTTTAAATGTATATATAGTTTCCCTTTTATTTGTGAACACTTACACATACAAAGAAAAAACATACTACACTTTGTTGCACAATACAGCGCATCAAATCGGAGAGAATATCCCAGTAAACCTCTCATATCTGTGACTCTTCTTTTTCTTTTTCCTTTTCCCACCCACAGCCGGCCTTCCCTTTCTGACCCTCCCCACCCCCTTCTTCCCAACCTCCATTCTCATTGTCATCTTCAAAATCTTTTCCTCTGGTGTGAAAACCACATTTTCTTGGGCTTTCCCACCTCCCTTTATAATAATGAAGCCTTGAAATATTTATCTTTATGTGGTTGATTAATTTTTCTGAGCATAAATGTCTAAAATGTTTGACTATGTCATGAAATGTTTAACAGTCTCATCATTTAGGCATGCATAATATTCTACTGTGTATCTGTACCAGAGTTTACTTACCCATTCATCCACAGACGGGGTTTTTGGTTGTTTCCATCTTTTTGTTGTTACAGTTAATGCTGTGATAAACATGGGTGTGCATATAGAAGTGCATGCTTGGTTTTTTATTTCTTGGGTGCATATACCGAATAGAGATTACAGAATCATGTGGTATTTGTATTTGCATTGTTTAAGGAAGCACCATGCTGTTTCCTAGTGACTGCAATTCTGCAATGCCATCAGCACCAGGATGGTTTCATTCTCTCCACTTCTTCTGCAGAATTTAGTCTCTGCATTGTAATTTTGCAAAGTCTGTCGATGTAAGGTGTTATCTCATCATTGTTCGCATTTGTATAAGGTGTCACGATGGTTTTCTTTGGGGATTTATTCTGTTTGGGGTTGTCTGGAATCTTTGGACAGTTATTTTCTCTTCCGTTATAATGTTAGGGGATTTTTCTTTTAATACTCCTTCAACTATTTCTCTGAACCTCTTTTTCTTTATGTTCTGGGATATTTATATTGTTCCCTTCAATAGTGTCCCATCGAAATCTTACATTTTCTTCAGCTTATTTGGTATTTTAAAATATTTTGATCTACTATTTGGTCTCAAAGATTTGTCTTTGAGATCACAGATTTCCATGGTTTTGATTTTTGGGTTTATTTAGTCTTTCAAAATGTTACCCAGTCCTAGTATCTTAGTGTTTGCTTTTTGAATTTACATTTTGAGTTGTTGAATTGTTCCTAGTTTTTCACTTATTGTGTCAGATTTCTCTTGCAGTGTTTTCCTGAGTGCTTCTCTATCTTCTCTTCTTCCCCCTGTATGTCTGTCAATATTTCGTTCAGTAATTGAAAGCAGCTGATCATTCTCATAAGCTAAAATATTCTCTTCTCCCAAGACCTCCTCTGTATGTATATCTGCATGTATTCCATTCACTTAGGTCAGATTTTCTTGTTTTCACATGTGCACAGAGATTGGCTGCTGCTCGAGACATGATTTTTTCCCCCTCATGTGTCTGTGGGATGGACAGTTTTCCCACACACCTGTTGTAAATCTTGAAGAATCAAGGGTGGTTAAACCTTTTGGCACTAGCCTATCTTAAGAGTTGATTGCAGGAAAAAGATAAATACTGCCACTCTCAAGATTCCAGTCAGAAGGTAAGCTCCTGATATTTCTTGGAGTATAGGCCGGGGACCAATTCAACTGAAACAAAGGGGTACAAAAGAGAATATCCAAAAAACTTTGCCTGCTCGCTCACCCAAATTGTATTCACAGCCTCTATATCAGAATAGGGCTTAGGGTCTCTTTAAATTAATCCCTCTGAGTGTGATTAGGCAGGCAGGCTATATCACTTTGAACCCTGGGTCCACAGAGAGAAGAATTTCAAACTTTCATATGCTAATCCCCCCCCCAACGTGGTTCACTTAAATTGGCACACCCCCAGGGATGAACTGTTCCCTGTATCTCAGGGGAGTGATATCACCGTCTACCACAGAGCCAGGTGCAGGCTCATAAGTTTTATCCAGGCGTTGGGAGTTAGCCTCTAGCTGATTTCAACTACTCTTATCCATCAGGAATTCAGTGAGTGGGTTGTGACTCTTTCAACCCTAGAGTTCGGAGAACCTATGAATTTTCCCACCCACGTCAATTCATGTTCAACTTCACCCAAGCACGTATGCTTGGGGTGGTGGTGGTGGTCATGTGTCCTTCTCTGTGGTCTCAGGGCCATGGTGGGTGCAACGTGATGCATCAGGTCGCCTTTGTCTCCACTCCTTCACTGAAGTCTGGAGTGCTGGGGGCGGACAGCGCCACAGGCATTCTGTCAGGGAGTCTAGAACCTGTGGCTTTGGGGAGGGATACTTTGCTCTGGGTTCTTTTTGGAAGATCGGGCTCTGACTGGTAGAGGTTGCTCTTCTTCTGGGGAGGTTGAAAAATCAGGCTTCTGAGTATTTCCCACTGCTTTTGATGTTCTGTTTTAAGAGGACTTCAGAGCACGTCTGGCTAAGCAGTTATGCTGTTCTATTTGTTTGGGTTTTTTCCCCCATATGGATGCAGTTATTTTATAATTCAATAAAATTTGTTTGCATGTTCCATTAAGGATATTGTTTAAGAATGTCCATATTTTGTTAGAGCACCCATTTGGGGAATGGATATAAACATCAAGCTTTCTTTGTCAGTTGGTCAAGTCTTTCAAATTCCTTTGCATAGATAAGTTAAAACTTGGTGTTTCGTGCATTTGTTGAAGGTTGTACTTTGGATTTCAGGGACTTTAAAATTTTTTCTTCAACTTCAACTTGAAGTGTAAAGAGAAAAACGGTTTTTCTGTTCTGTAATTTGCCCCTGGCCTTTTTGTGACAAATGGGATTGAGATTTTCTATCATCTCTTTTGTTTTGTTTTTTAATCATTTTATTGGGGGCTCATATGACTCTTATCACAATCCATACATACATCAATTGTGTGAAGCACATTTGTACATTCTTTGCCCTCATCACTCGCTTTTCACAGATGTGGTCAACTTGATTTGTGTGTAGTCCATTTGAATCACTTTCCCTCTACTTTATCGAACATGATGTCCTTCTCCAGAATAAGTCACCCCCCGCCCCCATTACCTCTCAGGAGCATTGTGGCTGTACCTCTTCCAAGACGGATTTGTTTGTTATTTTGGCATCCGTGGTACTACCAGCATAATTCAAGCACATCTATTCTTCTTTGGTCTTCCTTATTCAATGTTCAACTTTCTTATGCATATGAGGCAATTGAAAATCCCATGGCAGGGGTCAGGTGTACCTTAATCCTCAAAGTAACCTTCTTGCTTTTCAACACTCTAAAGAGGTCTTGGCCATCAGATTTACCTATTCGTTGTCTTCACGCCTGCTTCCATGATCACTGATTGTGGATCCAATAAAGACAACATTCTTGACAACTTCAATATTTTCTCCATTTATTATCATTTTACCTAGGGGTACTGTTATGAAGATGTCGGTCTTCTTTCTGAAGGCTACAATTCTTGATCTTCATCAGCAAGTGCGTTAAGTCCTCCTCACTTTCAGCAAGCCAGGTTGTCTCACCTGCATATCACAGGTTCTTCAATTCCTCCAGTTCTTCACATAATCCAGCTTTTCTTATTATTTGCTCAGCATGCAGATTGAAGAGGTATGGTAAGAGAATTCGACCCTGATACACACCTTTCCTGACTTCAAACTATTCAGTTATTCCCTTGTTCTGTTCACACACTGCTTTTTGATCCAAAGTTCCATATGGACATATTGAAGGGTTCGAGAAGTCCCATTCTTCTCAAGGCTATCAATAGTTTATTTTGATCCACACAGTCAAATGGCTTGGCATCGTCAATAAAAACTAGTAAGCTTCTTTCTGGTATTCTCTCATTTCAGCCAAGATCCATCTGACATCAGCAATGATACCCATTGTTCCACATCCCCTTCTGAATCTGGGCGGAACCCCTGAAAGCTTCCTGTTAATGTATTGCTACTGCTGTTATCGGATGATCTTCAGCAAACTTTTACTTGCATTTGATAGTAATCACATTCTATTATTTATGCTTTCCTTGGGGTCACTTTTCTTTGGAACAGGTACAAATATGGGTCTCTTCCAGTCATTTGTCCAAGTCTTCCAAGTTTCCTGGCATAGATGAGTGTGTGCTTCCAGTGTTCATCAGCTAGTTGAAATATTTCACTTGATAGTCTATTCATTCCTGGAGCCTTATTTTGGACGAGTGTTTTCAGTGCAGCTTGGACTTCTTCCTTCAGACTATTGGCTCTTTCTCACATATTTTACCTCTTGAAATGATTGAAGATCAAGTAGTCCTTTTTGATACAATGACTCTTTTAATTTTATTTGGATGCTTCCTGAATCAGTCAACATTTTCTTCACTGGATCTTTTCATATTGCAACTGCAGGCTTGAATGTTCCTTGAGTTTTTCAGTTTAAGACAGGCTGAAAATGTTATTTCTTTTAGGTTTTTCACTAGGGCTATGCACATGTCATCTATGTTGTTGAAGAATGGTGTTTGGGAGGAGTAGGTGTTGTTCTTGTAGAGTTCTATTATATTATCTTTGGTATCATTTCTAGTACCCAGGCATGTTTTCCAACCACTAATGCGTCTTTGATACCAACTTTCACATTATATTGACTAGTAATTATCAATATATCTTGATTGTATATTTGTCAATTTTAGATATTAAAAATTAGTAAAGTGGCCTTGATGGAAGATATTATGTGCGGGATTACACAATATAATTTTTGTTCATTTTTCCTTATTTTTTATTACCTTGCCTTCCAAATCTCATTTCCCCACTAATATCCTGATGTAAATCAGACAAGAATTGCCTACTTCTTACTTCTTACCTTTCAAACAAACTGTTTAAACTATTCAGGAACTTATTCAGGAAGCAGACAGGCAGTACACTTACATAAGGACAATTGGAGTAAAGTTGAAGAAGAGACTATTTGTGAAGTATGAGCAGTGTGTATGTGTAGGGAGACTTGTGGGGAGTGGAGCCAGAATGCCTTTACCATTCTAAACCATAAGGCATGAGAGAAAAGAGCATACTATCTGGTAGGAGCTGAGACATTTAGTCAAGAGAACCAGGAAATCCCATACAGGAAGGAATTGGAGGAGCAAATACCTGGTCCATGCTCTTCCTTTCATTCATATTTTGCTTGTGGCCCCTTTTACAAATCCCACTGCAACCAGAAGGCAAAAAGACTTCTAGATTAAGCTCATACATGGTAGCCTGCCAGGAAACATAGCAGCACAGAAAAAGGGCAACCAGGAGACACCCAGAATGGATTTATATTGGTTTCAGAGAACAAAGTCTATAAAGACCATCAGAACAAAACCATGCTGGGCATGAGAGATAGAGCAAGCTTGCTTGGGTTGTTGCCATTAAGGACATACATTGGACTATATAGAGGATCCTGATTCTGTATGTTGTGAAGAGCCAGTGTGTTGGGAAAGCCATCTTTCTTAAGAAGCTAAGCCAAATCATGTGTTCAATGGCCCTTATCTCATCTATGCAAGCACGAAAAACATCATTACCCTTTGACTTTCATTGCTATCTCCTGGTTAGAACTAGTGGACACCTTTTCTCTACTTAAATGGAACAGGATTTAATTAGTGTCTGAAAGGAAGGCTGAGGCACAGGGACTGACACAAAAGAGTATACTTGCTTCTACTCAGTGACTCTTGTCCTAAAAGATTTTTCAGGTTGCTCTTTAAAATTCTACAGATCTTTTCGCAGGGAAACTTCCGTATGAAACAGTACTAAGATTTCAATTAACATAGAAAGCTTTGATAGCCAATGAGGATAATTTTTTCAGCATCAGCCATCATGTTTCTCACTCCCCTCCATACAGGGCAATCGGTTCCTGAGAGTGCCCTATGCACACCAATACCGGCAGCCAGGACCTCCACCCACTCGTGTCCAAGGTCAAATGCCTAGAAGGACAAGGGTAAAATAATACAATTGACTTTTGAACTTCAGAACAATCATTGAAAACCAGGTTCTTTGGTTTATAGGAACTAGAGTTTTTAAGATTTTAAAGTCTGAAGAACTTTTACCATAAGCTAACCCTTAGATGTAGGTCAGGAAACTATAAGTTCTACTCTGATATTTATGAGTCAGAATTGATACCTTGAGTCAAAACAAACTTGACAGCTCCTGGTACTGGTATCCATGCATGACAGACCTTTTGTCCCTGGTCTCAGCCCAGTAGGAATGAAACTGTTGCTTGTCTAAATCTTCAGAACTGCCTAATCATTATGGTGTGAACATTATTTGGGAAAGGTAAGTGGGCTTCAAGGGACATTTAGGAAACTGATGACCAATCATCAACATCACTAAGCAGAACCCTTTGCCAAATTGTCCTATTTAGCTCAATGACTCCCACTGAATTCATGGCCTAACCCTGCTGTTATGGTTGGAAGATGCCATGGAGTCAGTTCTGACTTTTTGCAACCCTCTGCTCAACACAACACAACACAACACAACACTGTCTGGAGTGAGCCCAGTGTTGCAGCCATTGTGTCAATCTCTTATTGAAGGGATTCTATTTTACCCACTCAAGCATGGTGACTACCCTTCCTGATAACACAGAAGTATGTGAAACCAAGTCTCATCATCTTCATTCTAAGGAGCATTCTGACTGTACTCAGTCCAAGACAGATGCATTCATTTCTGTAGCAGGTATGGTATTTTCAGTGTACTCCAACACCACAATTAAAAATGATCAAATCTCCTTCGATCTTTATTCCTTGTCTAGCTTTCACATGCATATGAAGCGATTGAAAACACAATGACTTGGGTCAGGTGCATTAGTCTTAGTGGGACATCTTTGCTTTTTTTTTTAATTTTAACACAGTAAAGACTTCTTCTGTAACAGATTTGCCCAATGTAATCGCAACGTATCATTTAATATCTTGACTGCTGCTTGCCTGTGCTTTGATTATGAATCCAAGTAAAATAAAATCCTTGACAATGCCAGCATTTTATCCATTTGTCATGGTGTTGTCTATTGGGCAAATTATGAAGATTTTGTTTTCTTTCTTGAAGTATAATTCATATTGAATGATATAGGCTCTGGTCCTCCTCAGGAAGTGTTTCAAATCCTCTTTGCTCTCAGCAAACGAGGTTGTGTTATCTGTACATCACAGGTTGCTGATGAATCTCCAATACTGATGCTGTATTCTTTACTATATTGCCCAGCTTTTAGATTATTTGTTCAGCATACAGATTGAATAAGGATGGTGAAAGGATAAAACCCTGATGAACACCTTTTCTGATATGAAAACATGTATTACTCCCTTGTTCTGTTTAAATAATTGCCTCTTGGTGTCTGTACAGTTTCCTCATGAACACCATTATGTGTTCTGGAATTCCCATTATGTTATTAATAACATAACACATTATGTTATTCATAATTTATTGTGATCCACATAGATGAATGACTTCGCATAGTCAATATAACACATGTCCACATTTTTCTGGTATTCTCTGCTTTTAGTCAAGAATTATTTAACAGTAGCACCGATCTTCTTCCTTCCATATTTTCATTTGAATGTAGCCAGAATTTATGGTGGTTATCTGTCAACGTACTGCTACAAATATCTTGGAATTATTCTTAGCAAATTGTTGTGTGTGATATTAATAAAATTGTTTAATAATTGTGCATTCTGTTGGGTCATCTTTCATTAGAATAGAAACACACGTGAGTGTTTTCTAGTCTATGGGGCAAATAGTTTTCTTTTCTAGTCTATGGGGCAAATAGTTTTCTTGAAATATCTTGGCATAAACAAATGAGCACTTTCAGTGTTATCTTTGTTTTTGTTAGAATATATCAGTTGGTATTACATCAATTTCTGGAGCCTTGTTTTTCTCCCATGCTTTCGATGGGTATAGTGACTATATTGCTTCTCTTTACTTTTGATGCTTCTTTGGGGTTTTTTTGGTGGTTTTGTGTATTTATCTGGTTGGATGGAATTTGTTTTGTTTTCATTAAAATGGCTTCCATGTGTGCATAAAGAATAACTTCTCAGAATAAATATATATTTAAAACTTGTTTGCTTTTAGAATCCCTTAATAGTTCAACTCAAGTCTTGAATTTTTCATCTGACTCTTCAGCTTGAAAAATACCAAGTCTGCTATTCCTTTTTAACTTTGTAACTCTTAATATTTGTACATTTTATTATAATACACTGACTATATGATAACTGACATGATTATCTTCCAAGGGCCAGGTCATTATTTGAAAATCAGTGTTATGTGAAGATGGAGTATATTCACATCAGATCACAAAATGGAGGTTGAGTATATCATTGCATGACTATGAATTACATCATTACATACCTAAGAATCACCACCCAGTCAAACTGACACACAACTTTCTCACGGTCAGCCTTCTCCCACCTAGCACCTGATTTGTTACTACCAAATGCATGTCATTCATGTTCCAAAGAATATGATAGATTATTCATTATTATCTGAAAATAAATGAAACTCAGGTACCATACTTTGTCTTTTTGATACACCTTTCTGCTCAGCTCTTTGTCTACATTATTTCTTCAACTCACTTTTACTACTCTCTATTCAAGAGTGAGGTTCAGAGTCTGCTCTGGCACACACTTTATTAGACTGGATTCTCTGACAAGCCAAACCAGTGATTCATACATACATATGGATGGCAAGACTTTGTTTCACGCACTTTGGATATGTGATCAAGAGAGGCCAGTCCATAGCGAAGGACATCATACTGGTAAAGTAGAGTGACAGGAAAATCAAAAAGAGGAAAACCCCCACGAGCTAGCTTGACATAGCGGCTGCAGTAATGGGCTCAAACATAACAGCAATCGTGATGGTGCAGGACCCGGCATTGTTTCATTCCGTTGCACAAGTAGTCGCTATGAGTTGGAACCAACTCAGCGACACCTCACGGTAACCACAACACTGCTTAACATATTAATAACTACGCATTCCAAAAATTTCATTTTGGGGGACATAATGTTTTCCAAGATTCATACGTTGTCTATTCCCCAGTCCGATTATTGTCTGCAGTTGTTCTTCTCATTCTGAGCCATGGTCTATCACTAACTGGAGGGTGACAACGTCTTTCTTCAATCCACATCATCGCGATGCACAGGAATTGGGGAAAGCCGCACTTCCTCCAGCATATTTTGAGTCCCTTTCAGCCTAAGGGGTTTACGCTCTGGCATTACGGCAACAATATTCTGCAGCTATTCATCAGGTTTCCCTGGCAATTTCTTTTAGTAGTAGATTACCAGCTTCTTCTTCCTGCTCTCTCTTATTCTGGAAACTCTACTGAACCCCACTCATCATGATTGGTCCTGCTGCCATTTAAAGTACCAGTGACAGAGCTTCCAGCATCGCTGCAAAATGCAAGCCACCACGTGACAACAAACAGACGACTGGTAGTCCCTGACCCAACACGCACCGAATACGAGGTCAGGTCTTTCATTTATCTTTGGACACAGAGAAGCTTGGTCTAGTTGGTGGAATAAACTTTTTAACTATTGTGAAATGGAGATCACACGTACAGTGAGTCTACCAGTTGTTCCACATTCTGATGTGGAACCTGAATTCAAGGAGATCATTAGGACTGACAGAGGTAGAAGAAACGGTATTAAATAAGAGAGCAGATACAGCCAGTTTGACAGAGAAGACCATTCCAGAGGAGATACGGGGCAGAAGGGGGTCGTGGTACATCCATCCATATGTTCGAAGAGCTGCTTTCCCAAACTCATTTCCACTTCAATGATGTGGATTGAAGACACACTTTGTAATCCTTCAGTTAATGATAGAACATGGCTCAAAATGAGGAGAACAACAATCTCCTTAATTCATAAAGCAGAGTGTTATTGGAAACGTGGGCTTTGGAATCAGAAAAACTTACTCCCTATTTCAGGTCTTCCCTTTGCTCATCTTGCTTTGCTTCCCTGGTAAGGGAAGCTAATGGTTCCAGATTCATAAGGAGGTTGCTTGGCTGCTCTGTTACTGGGCTCCATTCCAAGGAAGTACTGCAAACCCAAATCAGACTGAGGCATGTACAAAGTATGAATCTTGAAAACCTTTAGGGAATGCCACGAGTTCTTGCAGGAGCAATGCCATCTAAAAGCAAAGTCAGGGCATATCTCACATGTCTTTGGCCATATTCCTGTGACAATTTACATAAAAGACCACATTCTAATGGGGTATATAAAACCTGGAATGCTCTCCCTTCTGTCTCACTCCCCAATCTCACTTCTTGTCACTACCCCACCCCAACCTTGCTAGACAAGTTTTAGTTGCAGCCATCCTTTATCACGCTAACCTCTTCCCCCACGGGAGGCCTGGCATATGCTGTCCCTTGTCTTTGGAACCCTTCTCTATGCCCCCCTGCAACACCCCGCTCACTTCTGGTTAACTCCCACCTATTTTTCAGGTCTTTGCTGGAATGCCACTTCCTCATAGACAAATGCCTTCACCTTCCGATCTAGCTCATTGTGGCTAAGAACATGTCCGTTTTCCTGGGAGCCACTTCACAAAGGAACCTTGATCCCCGTGCTTATCTGTTCAATGTACGACGAGAGCAAGCAGAACTCAATCGTAACTGGCTGATTCCAAAGAGCCCCCAACTCTAATCACTTTACCACCGAAAAGGAAGGAAAGTAAAAAGACAAATGGAAAACGATGAGGTTCGAAGGAAGCTGAGGTGGGAGAAGTTCACACCATGACTTTAGACAGCCTTGGTTGACTTCATCCAGTCTAGCCGAGGGATCGTTTACTGTGCCAAAGGAAACTCACAACGGAGGCCCTGGGCCGGGTTTTGGGTGACCAGGGGACATCACGAGGCCTTTTTCTTTGCTCTTCCATAGTACTTCCTTGGAATGGAGCCTAGTAACAGAGCAGCCAAGCAACCTCCTTATGAATCTGGAACCATTAGCTTCCCTTACCAGGGAAGCAAACCAAGATGAGCAAAGGGAAGACCTGAAATAGGGAGTAAGTTTTTCTGAATCCAAAGCCCACGTTTCCAATAACACTCTGCTTTATGAATGAAGGGGATCATGTGAGCAGCTTCCAGCTCCACTGTAAAGAACCCTACAACCAACATTTTCAGATGGATGACATGCAGACAGGTAGGTAATCAGCAGGCAGACAATCTGTCCATTGCTAACATGTAGGATGCCAGCACTTCTCAGTCCATTCCCCAAATCCTTCTGGTCCTGCAGTTCCCATCATCATGTCAGTGGCTTACCTCTCCCAGTGTCTGCACTTTCATTAATTCCTTATCACCTGTACTCAGCTCTAATCTAGGACTTTGTGAGGACAACTAATTACAGCCAGCAGGTTCTTAAAAAGAGATATTGACCTACAATTCAGCCCTTTCTCTCAGCAGGATCAATCTTCAGATTACTTGTCAAGTAGACGTGTATTTGAAAACATGTTCAGCCAAATCAGCTCTTTAGATGTTTCCACAAAGTTGCAATAACGGTTTGTGAATTCTAATTGTACGACCTGGTTATTGCCTAAGAAAACTATTCCTGACAGATATGCACATAGGGATCACAGCACATTTGAAGAATGTGTTGCTGGGAAAGGGGACAAAAAATTGCACATTTATGTAACTCTCGTGCCAATCTTGGGTCACTCAGCACTACCTGACGAGAATAACAGGGTCTTTGTTGATAGAGGTGGGCAAAATGCATGCTAGCCATTCCATAAAGAGAGCTTCCTGCACACCAGGGAGGGAGCTGGCCCACTCTGGCCTCAGGCAGCCCCAGCCAGCACAGGAGAAAAAACATATTCAGAGCTGAAATGGATGACCCCAATTATAATAATATGTTAGCCCAAATTGTTATAGAACATGCTGATTTAGCAGCATCAGATTATCTAGCCTAATCCACAGATAAGGGGATTGGGGGCCAGCCTCGATGTAACTACTTACAGAGCCCGGATAAACTTCAGGACCTTTGACACCCAGACAGGGCTCTGTCCAAGTCAAATTATCATTTCTCATAACAGACATTGAGAGAAGAAGCCAGTTGTCTTCCTGCCGGGCCTAGATCACCTGATGTCTAAGCCCCTCGAAACACACTCCGCACCTTCCAATAATTTTTGCAAAGAAAAAAGAAGAGTTTAGTTTACTGAGTGGTGTGTGTGTAGGAGGGACATGTGCAAGACAAGAAGAGATGAAGACTTTGGGGACCTAGAGTATCTATTGCTACTAGAAACGGCTAATTTATTTATACTGAGAACAGTATTCAGGTGTGAGTTTATCTCCATACATGTATTAGCTCATTATAGATGAAGGCTCAGAGGCTCAGAAAGGTCAAGTGCCTTGTCTAAGCACTCATAGCTGGTCAAGGTTGGAGTCAGAATTCTAGGTTTACCTTTATATCACAAGACAATTATTTATTGCCTCGACAGACAAGGTGCAAATTAATTTGAATTACTTGAACTAAGCTGAATGATTTGATTTCTGTTCTTTACAAAGATTTATTTGAATGCCAAGCTGTGTCTGACCTTTGCTAGTAAAGGCTCCCACATGTCGTGGGAACCAAGAAAAGCTGATGGGAGCTGAGGACAGGGAAGGAAGGCGCCAGCTCACCAGGAAATGGAGCGGTTGTGTTCGGCGTACTTTGCAGAAAGTTACATAAACTCCCTGACCATCAGTTTTCCCATCTCTAAGATGGAGGTCATCATATTACTTACCTCTTGGGATGGTGAGGAAGATGTCCGGCACCTTGGGGGTTATTAATTAGGTCCTCACTCCTCAGGAATAAATGTAAATAATCATGTGTAATCATGATATTGCTGCTGATGCTAACAGCACTGGTAGTGCTGGTTGTTGACGGTGAGGATGATGATGCAACAAAAGATGATGGTGAAACAAAAGACGGTGAGCTTGAACTAGCAGGAGCTGTCCATCCAGGTCAGTCATTTGTTGTTTTGCTTAGGAGTCCTGGTGGTATCGGGGTTACACATTGGGCTCAGCAGTTCAAACCAGCTTCCCCGAGGGAGAAAGGCAGGACTTTCTACTCCTGTAACCAGTAACGGTCTTGGAAACTCACAGGGGCAGTTCTACCCTGTCCTCTAGGGTCACTATGACTTGGTGTTGCTTTGGTGACAGTGAATGAGAGCAGATATTTGGAGATGTCTGGAGACATTTTTGGATGTCACACTGGGGTGAGAAGGTCATTGACATGCAGTGAGTAGAAGTTAGAGAGGTAGCTGTGCAACCTGTGACTCACAGGCAGCTTCTCCCAGCAAAGAACTATTTGGTCCCAGATAGCATTATTGCTAAGGAGAAGCCCTCGTCTAGGTGGATGGCTAAAGCAGAAGAGAAATTTTTCAAGGGGACGATCCTGAACAAGCTGGATTGACACAGTAACAGCAACAACGAGCATAAGAACAACTGTGAGGATGTGGCAGGACCGGACAGTGTTTTGTTCTGTTGTGCATAGAGCCATTGTGAGGTTGTTGTCAGCTGGAACCAACTTAACAGCCTCCAACAACAGAGTGGATGGGATATCTAATCTCTAGAAGTAGGACATTGAAATTGCCATTAATCCTGGCTGATTCCTTGACATACCAGCTACCTGGCATTCCCTTTTCAATTCCTTTCGCCAATTTTACAGGAACCTGTAATGAAAAGGAAGAAGGAAGGCCCTGAAGGTTGAGAAGGTGTTGAGGAAGACATCCTATTGAACTTCTCTCCCTGTCACCTGATGGAGCTAAATGTCTCTGGCACTCTCTGAGTCCCCACATGGAAACTGGCCCCTGGCTGTGCAATTAGGCTGGAGGGGGCCCAGCAGGCGTCATCTCCCTGCCTGGGCCTCTGATACTGTGATGGGTTGTTGCATAGGCACAGAAGACTAAAGAGGAACAGAGGAGGGAGGGAGACAAAGGGAGGGTGTGGGGGAGAGCCACCAATAAATGAAAGAATAATGGAACATTGATCAGCTCTTTATCACAGCAGGGGAGCTGCTTTGCTGTGCCCCAGAGCTGTCAGGCAGACCCTTGATTAAAGCTGTGTAGCTGCCTGGATGGATGGCTGTATGTTTAGCTCCCTTCAGCAACTCTGCCGGCTAGGAAGAGGTGCTAAAGAAATCGTGAAACAGGCTGAGGTATCTCAGCTGGGTATTTTCAGGGCTGGCTCCCTCTTCCCTCAATCATAGGTAGTTCCAACTTCCAGACACAGAGCACAGAATTTATTGTTTCCCAGGAAGGAAGCTGGTTGGGGTGAGAGCAAGAGAAGGCAAGATTCATTGTTGCTTCCTTACCCAAAGGACTGGAAGTGCAGGAGGGTTCAGATGCCGATGTGGTGGCTCCTGCTGCAGGGGTGGCATCATCTCGGATCCTCACCTTTCCAGACATCTGCTGCAGGGAAGCTGGACTTCAAGCTGGAGTAACCTCATCATCGAGGACAGGAAAAAGGGAAACGAATTTGGTGAGTCAAATTCCCAGCCTTTGGAACACTCTTGCATGGTTTGAGACTTTTCTGGTGCAGAAGCAAAAGCATTTCTCTCAATATGTGTGAAATTGTGACATTAGAGAAGACACATCTCTGTGCAGACCTTGACAAATAGAGATGATCGTGCCTGCAATCTTGGTCAGTGCTTTTATGAGCATAAAAATAGACATTAAAATAATGATGCAATATTGAACCCCAGTTTGAAGATCTGGGTGCCAAGCCCACCAGGAGGAGAGCACCTGTGAGGCCAGGTCTGATCGGGAATCGTGGGTGGGGGTTGTGTTTCACACTCCGCACCACACAATATGATAAAGAGGGAAAGATCTGTACATGTAGAAGTTAGCATTTCCAGTTGCTCCCCAGGGGAGATGCATCATGTCATGGGAAACTTTGTTGGGTCAGTAATTGATGTGATGACAAGGGATCAGAAGAACTGAGGCGGAGTTGCATTTCTCCACAAGTGTAAGAGAATACAATTAAGAAAATAAGATAGCAGAGAATATGAGCATGAGGGTGGGGCCAGGGAATTGAGGAGCTGAAGAGGTAGATAGAAAGAAGCGGGAGTGACAGTGGCTACAATGTCTGCAGAGATGGACAATTATGAAGATAAATCTGATGCGTCTCCCTGTGCAGTCTTCAGCAAACACATGACTGCTACCACCTTGCAAAGGGGGCTTGATGAATATCCAAGGTGCTCATGGGAGGCCTGTCACACCCTGGTTGCTTTGCGTGCCTGCACTCCTTTCTTTCCTGAGAGTTTGTCTGTCCACAGCCTGACATTATCAAATAGGAGATCTTACTTTGCAACTGACCCAAATCTATTTTGAATTATTTATTTTAATTCCCTTTCAGATATATCAACGTTGTACATGACTTTTGAGAAGCAGGCAGAGTTAAGAGGAGACTAGAGGAAGAATTCCAAATATAACCCTAACTCTACATCAGGTTTTCCTTTTAACCAAGACCTATTTGGTATTCAGCAGAAATGTTGAGTCTAGTGTTTGACATAATTTAATAGTGCACATTAATGACTATAATTTTCCCCTGTAGTCAAGATACTAAGAAAATGAGGAGTGTTTCATCTACATCATACAAAAACAGTAATCAGGGCAGACATGCAAATGATAGTGAAGAATGAATGTCTGTGAGGGCCAATAGTTTGTCATTAACTTCATATACTTGCACTCCATCGTTTTCAAAGCTCCTTTATATTTCATATGCCCTTCTATCTTTTATCTTCCCAACATCCCGGTGTAGTAGGTGCAGTTAGGGACCATCAAACTGGTTCTGACTTACTGTGTACAACAGAATGAAAACTGCCTGGTTCTGCACCAGCCTCACAAAGGTGACTTTTGAGCTGATTGTTAAAGCCTCTGTGTCACTTCACATTACTGAGGGACTTGCTATTTTTTGCTGACCTTCTACTTTACCAAACATGATGTCCTTTTCTAAGGATTGGTCTCTCCTGATAACGTATCTAAAGTCCGTGGAACAAAGTCTCACCATTTTGCTTTTGAGGAACATTCTGAATGCACTTTTTACAAGATAGATTTAGTCCTCTGAAGGTCCATGGAACTCCCAACATTCTTCCCCAGCACCGTGAGTCAAAGGCATCAATTCTTCTTTGTCTTCCTTATTCATTGTTCAACTTTCACATGCCTGTGAGGTGTTCAAAAATACCATGGCTTCGGTCAGGCACATTTCAATCTTCAGTGTAACATCTTTGCTCTTCAACACCTTTAAGAGGGTGGATGCAGCAATTTGCCCAGTGCTTCCATGAGCATTGGTTGTGATGCAATTTAGATGAAAACCTTAACATTTTCCATCTTCCCTCCATTTATCTTGATGTCCATTGGTCCAGTTGTCAGGATTCAGGCTTCTTTTCATTGGCTGAGGGCTGCAGTACTTGCTCTCCATGAACAAGTGCTTCAAGTCCTCCTTATTTTTAGCTAACAAGGTTGTGCCATCTGCATAGCACAGGTTATTAATAAACCTTCCTCCAATTCTCATACCTCATTCTTCTTCATAAAGTCTAGATTAATGGATTATTTGTTTGGAATACAGATTAAGAATGGTGAAAGGCTATAACCCTGATACACGTCTTTCCTGATTTTTAAACTACACATAATCTAGTTTTGTTTAAATAACTACCTCTTGATCCATGTATAGGTTCCATATAAGTATAATGAATTGTTCTGGAATTCCTACTCTTCTTAATGTTATCCATAGTTTTGTTTTTATGATCCACCACATCGAATACCTTTGCACAGTCAATAAAACAAAAATAAACATCTTTATGGTATTCTCTTTCTGCCTAGAATCATCTGATATCAGCAATGATATCCCTCCCTTATGCCATCTCCTTTTCTGAATCAGGCTTGAATTCCTGCTGCAACCATTGTTAAATTACCTTCAGCAAACCTTACATATGAATGATATTGTTCAATCATTTTTGCATTCTGTTGGGTCATCTTTCTTTAGAATAGGCACAAATATGGATATATTTTAGTCAGTTGACCAAATCACTGTCTTCCAAATTTCTTGGCAAAGACAAGTGACTGCTTCAAGTGCTTCGTCAGCTTGTTGAAATATTTCCATTGGTATTCTATCAATCTTGGAAGCTGGGTTTTCACTAATACCTTCAATGGCGTTTATTCCTCTTCCTTCTATACTATTGGTTCTTAATCATATGTTACCTCTTGAAATGCTACATGACAACCAGTTATTCTTGGCACAATGACTGTGTGTTTCTTCCACTTTTCTTTTTGGTATTTCCTGTATTGTTCAATATGCTGCCCATAGACTCTTTTAATACTGCAATTCAATGATGATGGTGCTTGTGCTAGTCTGGGTACATTAGAGAAATAAATCAACAGAAACTCATATGTATAAGAGAGAGTTTTATATAAAAGGTAAGTGCGCATCATGAAAGCATTCCAACCTAGTGCTGCCCAAGCCTACAAGTCCAACATTAACCCATATGTCTGACACCAATCCACAAGTCCTCCTCTATCTCTCAAAAGATGAGCAATGATGCCAACTGCAGGAGAAAGCCAAATCAATGAATGTGTAAGCATCTCAGCACTGGCAGGAGTCTCCACAGGGCTGCTCCAGCACCCAGGGCTGCATCGGGGTAGG